>NW_028301609.1:11249469-11552500 GCF_987345545.1 Pholcus phalangioides
GAAAGCAACTATGAATAATAAATGAACAGTCTTCCCTTTCCATTCCGTATGCAGGACTAACTCTTAACAGTTTTGCAGAGTATCTAGTTTTATGTGCCCTTAGCATGTGAAGCTCATTTTGAAGGTTGAATATTTTGAGTGCCCTCTTCAGGAACTGCAACTAAATGACTGACATGAAAATGTAGGCCATTAATGGCCATATTCACAGACATAGTTTAAACTACAATCGCAGGTTAAAGAATTAACAATCGACTTGGATTGTGGATTTTAACTAATCTGTGTCGATCTTCAATGGTTTCACCTGCGATTATAGTTTAAACTGTGTGTGTGTGTGTTGGTGAATATGGCCGTAAGTTGCTGATCTTTCATTGTTTGAAAACTGTTCAGACATGATTCATATTTCTCATACATGATTTATATTTTAACTAATGCAGCCTTTACTAACTTTAACTAATTGCCTTTAACTAATGTAGTATGAAGTTCTAACAATTCATACTAGATATATGAATTGTCAAAACTTGTATAAATATGTTATGTATATATATAAATGTTCATAACCAGTTTTTATTGTTCCAATATAATTTAAAATTCTGTCAGTCAAGTACAAACTTTCTGTTTCGATGCTAATCTTGACCACCATTATGATTAGTTATCCAGAGCTTCCTGCTATTGTCATTCTTATGAGAAGTGATATGTATATTGCGCCTAATGTAATGTGCATTTTCTTCACTTATACAAAATATTTGTTTACTTTTTAATTTTAGGTATGGCCCAACCGAACAGCTCAAGTTTGTAGGCATCGAACGCGAATGCGAATTTCCATGATGAAATAAAGGGACATTGCTTCTATTTAACTTTCGGTAATAGATTTTGTGTTTATGTTTGTCATGAGAATTTGGGTTTTCTTTTTCTTTGTTGCCGTCAAGTCCTTTTTTTTTAAGTCACTTGCAAGTGTTCCACTAGAAATTAATTTTTTCTATTAATAAAGTTTGATGGATGTCTCGTCATTGGCTGTTTTTGCTTATTAACTAGATTATGTTTTCTTTGTTGGGGTATTTATTGGGGAAAAAACTACTTTGGGGAAGGGGGCATTAAAAATATTTGTCAAATAGCTCATGGATTGCACTTTCTATTTTGAATTCAGCTTTTGTATTGTATGCTTTCTTTCATCCTGTAAGCAAATATTCGTCTGTATTCACTGAACTTTCCCAATAAAATAATCATACTTGAAGGCAATGTGATAAAAACCAACTTAGCTGCTGCAATGACAGATGTTAGTCGTTGAGTGCTTGACTAGTCCTACTGCCAGGTTGAAGGTTGCAGATCATATTTTTTAAAGAATGTTCTTATATATGATCCTAGCAGAAGGACTCGTCAAGCGCTCAATTACTAATATCTAATAATATTTGGTAATTTTTGTTCTACCGTGGTCATTTTCTGCACACAAGGGCTAATTAGACCAAGACAGATTTATTGCTGATTCTGAATGGCGGCCTTATTTATACTCATCGAGAGGTTGGTGCACTAACCTATCTGTGTGGGACTCCTGGCGGTAGCAGTCGTTTTCTGTGGTCATGTAGCCGATTGTGTTGTACCCCTGTGTCAAAGAAGTTTCTGACAAGGACGAACAGTGTATCAAACTTGTGACACTTCTAAACATGCTTTGGTACTTTAAGCAAGTATCTTATTGTCTTGGCTACCGCACCCCATCTAATTGTCCATCTAATCATAGATGGACAAATTTTACAAATTATCGTAATGGCAAATTAACAATTTAATCTGGTGATCATCTAAGATTCTATGAGAGTCTGTATTGATAATGCAGATGCGAGACTTAATTTTATGAAAACTAACTTTATTGTTGAAATATACTAATTCTGTTATTGAAAATCTTGAGAATCCAGGTTGACGATTGTCAATTTTTCTTTTATGTTGATAATTTTATCTTTTTATTGCCATGCTGCCTTTGCTATTTGATGAACTTTCTGGATGCATCCATTCTTTGGAAATGCTTTGAAATCAGTCTGAGATATGAAGCAGGGTGTGTCCTGTCCTTCGATGTTCAATGTAATGACAGATGTGCTATTATTCTGTCCACTGAGCAATCCATGGAGAAATGTAAGGCTAGTCCTGATGGGCATTTTTGATCAGCGAAATCGTATGGTTGATTTCTCACTTTTTCTTTTTCCTCTAAAGGCAGTGTTGTGTGTTGAAATGTACTCAAGGATTTAAACCTTATATTTGTTATTTCCCTTGTTTATAGAGTCTAAGAATATGATAACAGTCTACAGGATGAATTTCATTTAATCTGCTAAATGAAAGTGGGAAGTAGACGGGCCCATGTTGAGCATGAAACACAGTAGCAACTCTGTCCTCTTTCTTTTTTAACCATTTCCAAGTTATGGCAGATAGAAGGCAGATGCGTCAAGTCCGAAAAAATAGATTTGTGAAGTTTATGGGAGACCTGCATGGAAACTATATAAGCATATCTGGAAAGAGCAGAAAACATCCTATAAGATAACACTATTTTCATTGAGATATCTGGATTTAATGGTGAGCTGTGAGCATTGAGAGATTGGCAAAGTGCAAAATGGAATTGTGTTGTGAAAAAAAAAAAATCTATAACTATCAATATCACAAACATCCTTCTAGATACATTCCGCCAAATTTACCAAAATAAATTTTCCATTTCACTAGCTTTAGAAAGAGCCTACAACAAACCATATCAGTGTTCTAGTTCAGGAGAAATTTAGCTCTTTTTTTTGCAATGTATCACAGAAATCAGCATTCATCAAAAAATTAAACTTGCGAGATGCTATGGGAGGATTTTGGCGATGATTCAATTTTACACTTAGGCCATCTCTCATCCAGGTATCCTGATGAAAATTGTGTCACCTCATAGCATTTGTTTTTTTATCTTTCCAAATATGATTTTAGTGTTGAGCGTGTAGGTTTTTCAGAAACTGGAAAAAATTTGTCTTTTCAGACTTGATGCATTTGCCTTCTGACTGCTGTAACTAGGAAATGGTTAAAGGACAGAGTTGTGATATGGTGTTTCATGCTCCGCATGGGCTCATCTATCACCCTTTTTCATTTGACTGGTTAGGTGAAATTCACCCTGTATACCATGAGTTGGTGTAAAATTCAGTTATAAGATCATTTTTTAAGCACTATTTAGATTGAAATATATCAAGAGTGTTTTCCTTGTGTGTGTGTGTGGGTAAGCTCAAGGAAGATGTGTATAGGTTTTGATTATCATTATTTGGAGTCATTATATAGCGAAACCTTGATATAACAATTCTCTTCGAACCAGGAAAAAATACCATTGTAGAACGATTATCGTCATATCGAGAGGCAGCAGTTTAACATTACAGTATAGACATTCTAAAAAGGACTTGAAAAAAATATTATTACTGAGATTTATTGTTAAATCGTATATCATTAAAGCGAAGTTTCACAGTATAATAAAAAAAAGCTTGAAACCATGGTCTGTATAATATTTTTGGTCTTTGCCTTTAGTGAGTGATAGGGCGGCTCTTATCAGACAGGAGACCAGGTGTGAAAATGACCATGGAGGTCATTTCAAGGAACAAATATTTTTCTTGAACTCATGTTATTTGTCATGGTTGAAGTTCAGCTGCCTTTAATTTTTATTATGAAAAATTAATATACATGTTTTGACCAATGAAATAAATGACCAATCATTTATTTCAAAGGAACAAATGACAAAAAATAGTGGTTTGTACGAATGGGGTCTGACAAAATCTATTTAAAAAAATAAATTAGTTTTAAAGGGGTCGCCGACAGATGGAGCTAACATACAATATTCAAAAGAGATTTGGCAAATCAGGCCCTCAATGGATTGGATTGATGCACGTGCATTCTTCATTCGATGCTGCCAGCGTAATTTGCATAATCCGCTTTATATATTGCAGGGGGTTCTTACCCCTTTGGGGGGTGTGACCCGAATTTTCGGTCGCCGAAGCTGAGATGGGTTCTACATCCATGACTTTTTCACCACTGATTTCACCAATTTTGAAGACGAAATGAATTTGTTGAAGGAATATCTAAAATGCGTTTTCTCACTGTAGAATTTTTTTTCTTTTTGACCTCGTAGAGTTAATCCCTGACTTAGAGGATTGTGTACGTTTTTAGTTAGAGATATGGTGAAAATGAACTTTGGGGGCATTAATCAGAGGGTAGCACTTGAGAGGGTGTTTACGATGGCTTCCAGGCAGTGGCGTACTTACGGGGGCGGGGGGCACTTAGTGGCGTATACCAAGGACTCCAAATTTGAGGGATTAGTGGCCAAGAGAGTTTGTAGAATGGGAAAAGGGCGGCAAACTTTGTATAAATCTCAATAAATCCACCTCTGCCCAGACGGCTAGCGACCAAAAGAATGATATACAGAGCGAGGGATTAGTATTTAGAGAGGGGGTGAAAGCATGTGAATGACTTAGAGAATGTGTAAATGGTTAAGAGTGACCCATAAAACAAGGAACTATTCCGATGAGCGACAAAAAGATTGACTCATAAACCAAGGAACTATGTCAGTGAGCGACTAAAAGGATGACTTAGGGAGTGCGTGAGCATGGGAGTAATCAAAAGAATGACGCCCAGGTGCAATTGCCGGAGGCAAGAGGGTTATTGCACAGGATGGCGAATTCGGAGAAAGAGTAGTCCAGAAAATTAGACTAGAATGGGAAAAGGGCCTGCAAAATTCTTGTATACCACAGGCGGCAAAACCAAAAATGTGCCTCTGCTTCCAGGGGAAAGTGCCTCCGGGGGAAAAAAAAGTGTGATTTATTGCATAAAATTTAGCAATAAAATTCTAGAAAAAAATTGCACGTAAAGATGGATAGACCCTGCATCATCTCTTGGCTGAAAACATTTGAACGGAGTGCATCATTTCTTTACAAAAAAAAACCAAAATAAAAAAAAAATATTTGAAGAAAAATAAAGATTTTTAGCAAGAAATTCGTTTCCAATTTTTTTTGAGCACCAAAAATTCAAAAAAAATTTTGAAAGTTACAAAAAAATAAAATTAACGCTCGTGAAAAAAGGTTATGGTAGCCTACACATGTATATTAGAAGCCGTTTTCCCTTCGATCCCAGACATGTTCAATTGCATTGCGCTATATGTGCTGCCATCTGTCGGGAAAAAATGTAGTTTTCAGTTTCGAATTCCGTAATATGAAATAAATTTGGACTTAGAACAATTTTTTTCCAAAGAACTTATCGAAAGTCTCAGAAAATTTCAACTTCCTATCACATCAAAGCATGCTTCTGTGGAGAAAGTTTCTTTTTTAAATGGGATACCCCTGTGTGTGCTCGTACACACATTTAGTACCTTATCAAAAAAAAAAAAAAAAACATACAGTAAAACTCGTCTTAACGAACACCCCTCAGATGCGGTCAACCCTATTTTACGGCCAAATAATAATTTCCTCGTGTATAATAGAAGTATGCATTTCAAACCCCCTGATTAACGGTTACCCCTCTTTCACGGACGAATTTTTTTGTCCCGCCGGTGACTTTACCTGCAATAAAAAAAATGCTGCGAATATGGGAATCGATAAAAAATAAGTACCGTCCCCCCCCCCCCCCCGAATTCACAGCTTTTTTTCCTTTATTGGGAATTTTGTTTTGCAACACTCAGAAATCGTCTCATTGATGTGTTTTGTTTACAAAATTTGACTTGTGCATGTTTAGGATGGCTCGCTAATGACATTACTGTCATCACTAGAAGCGTGGCAGCTACCAAGAGAGAAACAGTCACCTCGGGTTGGATTAACCTTTGCCACAATGTGCGGTAAAGGACATAACCAATTCTACAGAGCCAACTGAAGAGACATTGCCACGTTAGCGAAACAAGTGGGTGGAGAATGGTTCAATGATATGTATATAGAAGTCGAACAACTAATTAATAGCAATTCAGAGGTATTGACCGAAGAGGAATTAATGCAATTGACTGCTCCTGAAACGGTACCAGATGAAGTAGATGAAGATATAGAAGTAGAAGACGAGTTCATCATGAGTAACATAGCGGAAGGGTTTAGCACGTTCAAATCAGCGATAGATTGTTTTCATGGCATAGATGGTACGCTCTTCACATGTAGAAAAATTGGTAGAGGAAGCCTTGTCATGATATGAAGAAGAAACGGCAAACAGAAAACACAATGTTCTTTCAGAAAACATCGCCAACAATCGCGCTGCACCCTCTTTTACATTCCCTTATACTTCTGCGTCACATTGCTCTTTCTCATGATGTTCAATAAACGGGATACACAAAAAAAAACAAAAACTATTGTTTCGGTTATTCGCGGTCACCCTCCCTCCCCCCCCGGAACGCAACCCCCGCGAATACGGGGGAAGGGGCGACTGTAGTAAAAATAATTTGCGGACGGGCAAAAAACTTATGAATGAAATAATTTTTGGTCTGGCAAAAAATAAATGGGTGAAATGGTTTGCGGACGCAGGCAAAAATTTATAAATGGGGCAAATAATTAATTTACAGGGGGAAAAAAAGATAAATGATTTGCGAACCGGCAAAGAGAGAAAGCAAAAGGGAGAGAGAATTTGGGTGACAGGCCAGTGCCGTCGTAACGCATGGGTCCACCAGGGCACGGCCCGGGGGCCTTACAAAAATGAGATCCGGTTGAAATTTTCTAGAATTTACCAGGTAGGGCCTCAGAAAAACCACTTGGCCCGTGGGTAGCCATGGTGACAGAAAAAAAAAAGAAATGATTTGCGGACCGGCAAAGAGAATAAAGTTGAGAGAAATTGTTTGCAGACCCCTCTGACGGCTGAGACAAAATAACAATAAAGCGGTAGCGTAATATATATTATTTAATACGCATAATCTAAAATTATTTAGCATCTTCATGAACTAAGCGGAATGTTTCGCGAACCGGCAACGGTCCGCGGACCATCAGTTGAAGAACACTGACCCTTAAGAGTGTGGCCCCCACAAGGGGTGGGCTGACAAGCCTCCAGCCACGGGGCCCATTTTTCACAAATTTTCAGCTCTTTCACGCTATAAATTCATCATAAAGGGGCCTCCGTGAAAGTCTTGTCGGGGGCCCGCAAAAGATCCCAGCCTAGGGGCCCTGATTCAGGATGTGGGGACCATACTTAAGAGGTTCTTAACCTTTTTCAGCCTTGATCCAAAATCAGCAACAAGATCAGCTTCCCAACCATGAGACTTGGTGAAATTAGTAAAACCAGTGACGTGATATGTGCATTTATAACTGGACTGTAAGTGGTTTTTTACGACCCATCTAGGAAGCCATTGCGAATCTAGACTGGGTCGTGGCTCCTAGCTCAAGAATTACCCCTCTGTAAGTGGATTGGTACGACCGAACTCGGAAGCCCTTTTGAATGAAGTGTAGGTTGTGATCTACGCCTCAAGAATCCCTAGCTATAATTGACTTTGTATGACCCATATCGGAAGCCACTGCGAATGAAGTTTGGGTCGTGACCCACAGCTCAAGATACCCTGGCTGTTAGTGGATTCGTACGACCCTTCTCGGAATGCCCCTGCGAATCAAGTTTCGGTCGGGCAGAGCCCCCGGCGGATGTTAGTGGATCAGGACTGTTTGGTTCGGAAAACGACGCATCTCGAAAGTTCCCGCGACCCAAAGAACCATAGTTTCAGAACTCCCGTTCTAGACAGTCAGGACAAACTTTCATCATTTCATCATCTCACTAACACACCATTCGAGCTGCTCTGTTTGAACTATACTACTATTCAACCGTACATGCACCCCCCCACCCCTACCCACGTACACATTCCTCTGCGGAATTTCTGAAGAATAGGTTCATATACAACGCGTTTATGTTGTCAGAGTTGTGCTTGCTTTATGTTCTTACTAGTGCTGCCATCTACTGTCTGGATCTGTCTGCGCAAGATCGTTATTTCGAATTTTCTAAAGTAATATAAGGTTTTGCCTCAAGTGACAATCGGTAGTAAATCACAACTGGGATAGATCGGGATGGTGGGTGCGTCGATTCATGTACAGGGTGCCCCATGAATTCGTAAATATTTGAAATATTCACAAAAAATGAAGGAATTGGATATTTGAATGCAGATTGTGAAAAAGTTAACAATATAACTTTTTCTTTGACGTTCTTGATTATGGTTATATGACAGATGCCGGTTCTACACAAAAATTTTGTCGTGAACTTTCAATAAATTTTTGTCATAATCTTTCATCGATTTAAACATCTCTGATTGGTGTCTCTCGATTATGTAAAATTTTATAAGGTTTGGGGTTTTTGGGTAGCATATCACTCCTTTGTTCTTCGACTGTGTTGTGTTTTATCTCGATGAGCATTCATTTCGCAATGATTTGTAAACAATACTCTCCTGTGTCTGTGGCTCGTTCATTCTCTACACATGCATACACTACATACCTTACACACATGCACAGACTTGTCTTTTTCCTTCAGATAACACCCCTGGTGATCTGTAACTCGCCAGACAGCCTGCAAAGGCGACGGAAACGTTCAATTCTGGTCTGGTGAAAAAGTTATTATTAAAAAGGGAAGATTTTTTTTTTTTTTTTTGATAAATAAAAATACTTTAGTTCAGGATTTTATCGACAGAGAGTGCTGCACGAAAGCAAATACTTAAACCTTTCTTCGATCTTTTCTGCGTCCGAAACGTTCGTAAGACTTCAGCCTGAGATTAAATAACTTCACCAAAAGTACTTTTTCCACCAATGCCAATATCACAATGATATTTTATGTAAGGGGTCATTCAAGTATTACGTCAGCATCGGGGGGGGGGGTTTCGGATTTGCTGACTTTTGATGAGAAGGGGGGGGGGGTTTGAATTTTGCTTATGTCATCAACCACCCTTCTTGAAGATATGAAATATTCTAAGCTGCTGAGGGGTCAAAAATGGCTTAAAATCTGTTTACGTAATACTTGAATGGCCTCTAAGCGCTAGTAACAGGAAAATTCAGAAATGAGCACCTCCCAGAGATAGAAGGTCTCCTGCACGGGTTGCCAACGTTTCATCTGTAACGTCATTGAGATTGCCTAGCAAGTTTGCCACATTTTGAACCACAGCATCCTATTTCGTTCCTTCTTATTTTGGCGCGGAATCTTCCTGGTCGGCTCACAAATACCACATGGTGTTTGGATGTGAGACATAGAAATTGCCAATTCTTAGCGCAATCGTTTCTTTTCCGCACAACGATGATACTGGTATGTGCAGCGGAATGTTTTCCCCTGAATATTCTGAGTGAGGATGCACTACTTGCTGACGTGGTCACGAGCAACGTGCGGAGGTGTCCTATCTCTAGGAGGTGGTGATCGTACACCCTGCATTTTATAGGACTCTGATTTGCATATTTTCAGCGATTAGTTTCGTGCAGCGCCCTCTATCGGCAAAAGCGTGACCTACATTTTTTTTCATTTTTGAAAAAAAAATCTCCATCGTGGGAATAATGTTTTCGAAAACCACATTGAAAATATGCAAATTCCTTCAATTTATATGATTATTTGGAACTACAGTAGAATCCCGACTATCCGGCCTAATGTACCGGAAGAGCGGGCCGGAGCCCACTATAAATGCTCACTTCCTCTATTCTCACCATACCACCAAAAACACCATTTTAATATCAAAAACCGCTCTATTCATATTTTGTGTATACATAATGTAAATGTTTGTTATGTACTGCACTGTACGTTTTAAAAATTTATTACAGAGAAACGAAAGTTCAAGAATATAACTATTGTTTCGCAAATTATGTAAATAGTTCTTTTATCATTTATTATGTCATTTTCCGCCTGCAAATGGTCATTATCTTATGATTGTAAAAATGAAAATTAACGAATTCCTCTGTAAATATCGCCAAATTGGCAACGCACTTAGCAAAGTTTGGTGACAGCTCCAAAGATTTGGTGACTCATTGGTGCCATGACGTCCCGTGAAAATGGGGGAGAATCTTCTTGAACTTCTCTTTTTTGCCTGTATGAAAGCGCCACAAAAGTGTAACTGTTAAGTGCAGTTTTTCAATCTATTGACGTTCCGTTTCGTACAGATTCACTGTAAGTGTTTGTTATGTACCGTACTGTACTATACGTTTTAAAAATTTATCATAGAAAAAGGAAGTCCAAGAATATACATATTAAGGAAACATATCTTCTGGATATTATGCTATGAACTCAGAAAGAAAAGTCATCTTATCTCAACCGGGACTCGAACCCATACCCTCTTACATACCGGGCAGGCATGCTATCATCTACACCGCTGGAGAGACGGCACTGTCTTTCTTCTTTCATGCACTGTGGCGTGAAACGCTGAAGCAGAGGCACCAGTAGCCTCTCTTAACTTTTGGGAATGGTCCCCAGGTGAGACAGTATGGAAAGCAGGTTCGTGTCTCCAGCGGTGTAGATGGTAACATTATTGCCCGCTATGGAAGAGGAGCTGGGTTCGAGTCCCGGTGAAGACAAGATGACTTTTCTTTCCTAGTTCACCTCGGCATAATATCCAGAAAATATCTCTTTCCTAGATATCTTGGGCTGAGAAAAAGAGCCGTCTATTTCTCAATATAAATATTGCTACTAAAATTATGTAAATAGTTCTTATTTATCGTTTATTACGTCGTTTTTCGCTTGTAAATGGTCATTATCTTATGCAAAAATTGGAAATTAACGCATTCCTCTGTGAATATCGCCAAATTGGCAGTAAACTTGGCGAGGTTTGGCGGCAGCTCCGATGATTTGGCGACGTCACGGCGCCAAGAGACTAGGCCGGATAGTCGAGATACTACTGTATTTACGAATTTATGGGACGCCCTGTATAGCAAAATATCGACTTCCATTTCCCATGCCTCACACTAAAAAAAAACTTTCATCAAAATTGAGTAACGTATTTTTTTCGGCCATAAATTTTCAAATTCACTTAAAAAAATTACAAATTAATAATCTCTTCAATAGCTAATGAAGCAAGTATTGTTCGAAAAATAGATAATGGCATGCTCACATATTTTTATTTTCTGATCCCATGTATCACTATTTTATCATCATGAGTGTTTGGATACACGTAACGAACTCTCTTCTAGTCACCTTTCATTATCATATCTCATTAAAATTGTGCTTCCGGGCATGAGAGAGAGAGAGAAGCCATTTCTTTCATTATCCGATTTTTCTCGTTATTTTCCCGGTCGTTATATGGTCAGATCCGATTACTTTCGCTTTGCCAACATCTCATTATTATGCGACTTTTAATATAAAAGCCGGAATGAGGTACTTAATTCACTTCTGAATTAATTCATCGATGAGCATTTCATCCATTTTTAATGAACATTTTCCTCCCCTGAGATCTCTTTTATACGCACGTGCGTTCATTCATTAATAATGAATAATAGTGTTGCTTTTGCATTCATTCATGCATTGATAATATAGCTTTGAATGATGACTTTTTTTGGTTAAATATGTGCGTTTTCATTCCGTTTATGAACAGCTACACAATTCAGTTTTGTTTTCATTTTCACGCAATTGAATTCCATTGGTTTATATAAAATTTGAAAATTTTGATGCTTTTGATGACTAAAAAAAAAGGAAGGATTGGTTTCAATTTATAAGAAAATATGTGTGCGGAAAATTCACCGATTAAGTGATATTGTGAGGGTGAGTGAGCCAGTGATGAGTGAGTTAGTAAGAGTGATTGATCAAGTCGTACAGGGAGTAAGGTTAAGTCAGGTGAGTCGGGGAGGTGATAAGTAAGCAAATGAGTGAGTCGTCGTACTGTCACTGCAACGCTCAATCATTCGGTTATACACACCCATTCACGGTTCCCTCATACCGCCACTCACTCGATCGCTCACCAGTTGGTAACTTATTCGATCACTGATAAGGATATATTCACTTAATCAGTCATCATCAAATCATTTGATCATTCACTCGGTCATTCATATCATCACTCATTCATACGGATACTCACTCTGTATTTCAGACGGTTACTCACTTGGTCACTTACATGGTCACTCACTCGTTTTTTCACCCCCCCTCATTGGGTCACTCACCCACAGTTTTTCACTAGCCTATTCACCAACTGATTTGTTCACTCACTTGCTCAAAAATTCGATCACTCACTGGTGATGCATTTTCGGTGAATTTCCCATTCGTGAATTTCATGTCGGGGAATTTTCTGGTGTCAATTGTTTGTCGCGAATTTCCCATCGCTGAATTGTTTGTCGGTGAATTTTCTGGCGGTGGATTGTCCTATCTGTGAATTTTCTATCGGTGGTTTGTTTGTCGTGAACTTCCCATTGGTAAAAATTGTTTGTCAGTGAATTTTTTCGAAACGGCGAAGTTTTTTTCGGTGAATTTTCCATCGGTAAATTGTTTGTCGACGAATTTTTTCCATCGATGAATTGTTTGTCATGAATTTCCCATCGATGAATTGTTTGTCGTGAATTTTCCATCTATGAATTGTTTGTCGTGAATTTTCCATCTATGAATTGTTTGTCGGAGAAGTTTCCATTGATGAATTGTTTGTCGTGAATTTTCCATCGATGAATTGTTTGTCGTGAATTTTCCATCTGTAAATTGTTTGTTGGTGAATTTTTCATCGATGAATTGTTTGTCGGTGTATTTTCCATCTGTAAATTGTTAATCGGTGAAGTTTCCATCTGTAAATTGTTTGCTGGTGAATTTTCCATAGGTGAATTATTGGCGGTGAATTTTCCGCAAATCATAAAAATGTTTAGATGTGTATGTTAAATATATGTTTTTATTCTGATCGCGAGCAGCTATAATTCAGTTTGTATTTATTTTTATACAAAAATTTAAATTTCATTAATTTATACAATCCAAATTTTAACGCTTTCTCCTTAAAAAAACTAAAAAAAAAGGTGTTTCAAATGGTGCAAATGTGTCTGGATGTGAATTAAAGTTTTAATACCTTCTCTCGAAGAGGTAATTTTAATGCGGTTGACACCAGGACTTTATGGAAGGCACGAGATAAATGTCGCTTTTTAGGTGCTGAAGATGAATGTCAATCACTCCAATTATCATTTTATAGATGTGGGTTCGAATTGGGGTTACCAGACTTTTTTATTTTGCACAGACTGTTCGTATTTCAAATGTCTCGCCAAAATCTACGCCACCTTCTATTGGACGGGATATTTATTGATTTAAAACTAGGATTATACAATATAAAAATTTGATAAAAGTTCTTTATTAAAACTTTTACAGTGCAATCGCGGCCCAAGTCCGTTTTGAAAACATCTTCCATAGGGGCTACGGCCACACGGATGATTTTTGAAGCTGGATATCAAGCCGGTTTTCATGCAGCAACCCAGCACCACAGCACCTCCTAGAGTCTAGGACCTAGACCAGCGTTGCGCAAACTTTTTACTCCGCCGGTGAGATATGAAATAATTTTGTCACCCACGAGCGACAAAACTATTGTATGCATATTGTGACCATATGTGACCCGTATTTTACGGAACATTTCCGAAATTTTGAGCGTTGAAAAGTTTTTTTTTTTATAAAATGTTTCGTTTTCTCTCTTATTTTCTTTCAATAAGACTTACTTGAATTGGTGAACTACAAATTTTCGCCTAATTTGTCTCGTGGAAGCTCCTTACTTCCCGCCATTTGCGATTTTTCTGAACTTTTAGCGATAGCTGGCAATTTCACTTGCTTTTGACAATTTTTATTGCTGTAATTGACAACTTGCCTTTGACAATTGTTTCGGTGATGATTAATGATATTCCGTATGCATCCCGATTTTCCGTTTCCCGTATTTTTATGAAGGAAATATGGCCAGCCTAGATATTTTTGTGTTGTGTGCATTTCGATACTTTTCTACCTCCTTCTAATCAGTTTGCTCCTTCAGTAGTTTGCTCATCACGCATGGGTTTCCAACTGCTGCAGAACCCTGGGATTCCATAATAGCTTTGTTTTTTGGTTCCGCATGATCAAACGCCCTGGAACCCGGAGATTTTATAAAGTAGGAAGCGTTCTTGTAACTGATACTCGCAAAGCTGTTCTTTGCTCTGAATTTTAACAAGATAGTGTCGATGGAAAAAAAAATCGATGCAACTTTGGATGACTAAACAACTTAGAAACATTGACGTTATACTTATTCACATCGATTTTTCGAACCAGAAGCTCTAGCGATTCATGGATGCAAACCACGATGTTTCTTGCAAATTGTACTTTTTTTAGAAGTGAGAATTGTTGAACTGTAAATGTACTTTTCGGGACACCCAGGGCCATCTTAACACACGAGTCCTACACGGCCGCGGCATCTCATTTTCATAGGGGGCTTCCATGATAAAATCAGTCACGATGATTTATGACAATCAATATGTAAATTAAGAGGTGGTGCCTAAACCCTGTTTCATTTTGTAATCGGGCTTTGATGCTGTTGAGATGAGTAGGGGCACTTTTTTTTTGGATAAATATTCAAAAATTTGTTTGAGTTCCGCAGAACAGTCTCATTATCATCAAGGGCTCCACAGGACAGCCTCATAACTAGTAAGGGTTACGCAAGATGTTATATCGAACCACTGGAAGAATATATATATATGTAATTATCAGATTAACCCAGGCTCCTAGTGGTCCAATATACATTTAGAAAAAAAAACGATGACTCATGAAAAGAAGGAATCAGTTAAATTTCATTAGCTTTTAATATTTAATCAAATGATCATATGAAAAGAGAAAAGAACGAGTTATATGTACACAAAATAAAAGTCAATTAGAAAAATCCATTTTACACGATATCAAATTCTGCATAATACATAAACAAAATACTGTATGTTCAATTATAATAATTTTAATTTGATGTTGGAATATCTCTCTTTTAATCACTTTTTATACCTAATTTCACCATCTCTGCCCCCTGTTAATTCCTCCTAATTTATGTTTTAACTAAACGTCTATAATTTACTAGAATTGTGGTAAGAATTTCTTTCCTACCTTTTCCTCCATCCCTTTCATCACGGATGATCGCCGCTCCTGATGCTACAGTTGAAAAATGTGTTTAAAAAAATTCTGCTCTTTCTACATTTTTTTTCCAACTTGATTTCTAGTTTTCACTAATCAATCTGCTTTAATTTTTCAAAGATTCCAAAAAGTAAAGTTTTGAGGGGTACCAACCCCCTATTTCTAATTGGTAGTCCGGCTTCAAAGAAAGATCCTTCTATTGGGTGATGAGGATTAGGTAGGTACAAATAGTATTAAAATTGACATCATTGGTCAAGGTTCACCCCCTACGATCTTTCGAAGCATATGGGAGGAAGATGTTTTCTGTGGGGGGGGGGGGGAAGTTGTACAAAAAAGAAGGAAAAGAAAAGTAGAGAGGAAGCAAGAAAGTCAGAAAGCACATATTCCCAAGAAGGGATGCGTACAATAGATTAAATAAAGTCAATCGCCTGCAGGTGGCAATTACAAAGGTCAAGAGGCTTCAGTATATAGGGAAGAGAGAGAGAAAAGAAGAATACGGAGCGGCTATTACGCAAACTTTGAAGGGGCCCTTTAAGTAAGTGGCCATAAAATTAAGGAGTGTTGATGGAGGCGAAAGAGCATGTTTTTTACAATTTAAATGGCTCAAGTCCCCTTTTCCCTTTTCTCTTATTATTATATTATATTGGGCTGGAAATTGGACCTCTCCCGCTTCATCTGATAGCGATGGCTATTGACGCCATAGCACAAGAAGTGCTGTAGAAGTCCGTTATAACGACAGCTCAAAATCACGGGATAAATTGTCATTATAGCGGACTTCTCGTTATAAGCGAATGTTTTTTGTAACATTAGCTACCTGACAATCACCCGCACGAATCACTCGTTATATCGAAATTCTCGTTATAAGCCGCACTCGTTATTACGGACTTTTACTGTCTGTGAGAGTGACCAAAAAAAAAAAAATGACTTGGTGAGCGAGACACGAAAATAGCGACTTGGAGGGTGTGAAAACATGTAAACGATCAAAAAAGTGACTTAGGCACTGAGGCATACATACGGTTTCGGGGGGGGGGGGGCAAGCAGGCTATAATCCAGGACAGCTTATTTGGAGGAATGAGTAGCCAAAAAAACTAGGCTAGAATTAGTGAAGGGCGGAGAAATGCGTATACCCCTTACAGGCAACAAACCAGAAATCCTCCTCCGAAGGGACCCCCGGGAAAAGCTCTAATCAGAGAGCCCAAAAATTATGTGTCTTTGTCATTTGCTCAGATTTCTACGGGGAAAAATGTGGCATTTGGACATTTGAGGTACCTCTGGTACATGCCAGAATGCGAGTTTCTGAGTGTATGCTTGGCCCTAACGCACTTGTTCCGTGCTCATGCTGCCATCTGGCTTCCACTTTCTGAAGTAAAGATGGAAATGCTTGAATTTTCATGTTTGTCAGTATCGTGTTGTAGGCCTACCTGCTCTCTGCATCGAGACTTTTTCAAATGGGAGACCGGCTCACATTCGTACCTCGAAGCTGGGAAAACCGCAGAAAACCCAACTCCAGCTGACCACCACTGTGCCGTCAACGGGGTTCGTACCTGGATCCACAGGACGATCCCCCTTTACGATCATGGAGGATATATCTCGTCCCAACGCAAATGGCAGAAATACATTCCAGCTCTGTATTTTCTTTACGTCTTTTCTCATCACCGCTTTATTGTGACTCTATGAATGGAAATTGTTTTCAGCCTCCCCGGTCTTTCTATGCGTAATTTTTGCCTTCTCCACATATTGATCTTTTTACTATATACAGGCTGCTCCTCCCTCCCAAATTGTTTACATTTCTGCGACTATTGAATTTAGAGAAATATGCTATTAATTACAAAAAACGTTTTCAGATGGCGTTCGGTTACTCAAAATGTCTTCAACATTTTCCCAAGAAGTTGAAAACATAGAAAACTAGAAAAATTAACTTCTACTGTGTAGACCCTTGTTTTCTGAAACTTCCAATTAGTGGAATGCGAATGTGGGTCTGAGAAGTCATTTTTAAAAGATTGCATATTTTTAAAAACAAAATTAACGAAGATTCTTAAGATTGTGAAGTTTTCAGCGTTTGTTTATTGCCAATGATTGCAGGTTGCAGTTCACAAATTGTCAAACGTAAATTAAATTCAAATCCTGTAATTGTCAAAACAGTTGTCAAAAAATGTAATTGTTATTTCTCGTGAATAATATAAAATTGTTTAGTTTTCATTCTATTTGTGTGCAGTCCCTAAATATGGACACTTTTGATCCAATGTGAACTTGCCAACACGGCGATGAGTTGCCAAAACATGGTTTTACATATTTAATATCTCGATTAATACTGCATTTTAAAAATATTAATTTTTGTTTTTGCAAATGACTTTTCAGAGTGGGATCTACATTTCAATAATGGGAAGTTTTAGTAAATGGGGACAATATAAGAAGTTAATTTCTCTTTTTGTTTTTATGTATACGACCCATTAAAAAAATTCTGAAATTCGGAGTATCTGCAAGTCATTTGAAGACTTTTTGTGATTCGAAGTATGTTTTTGAAGTCAATCAGCACCTCCTAGAGATAGAAGGCCCCCGCACGGGTTGCCAAGTGCATATTTAACGCCTTTTAAGACTACCTTGCAAGTTTGCCACATTTTCAACCACAGCATTTTTATTTCGTTTCTTCTTATTTTGGCGTAGAATCTTCCTGGTTGGCTCACAAATACTGCATGGTGATTGGGTATGGGGCATAGCAATCGCCAATTCTAAGCCCGATCATTTGTTTTCCGCACAACGATGATATTGGCACGAGCAGGGAATTCTTCCCTCTGAATAATCTGAGGGGAAATGGACCACTTGCTGACGACACAAGCAGCGTGCGGAGGCCTTCTATCTCTAGGAGACACTGAGTCAATCCGCTGTGCAAACAGTTTGGGACAGCCTGTTTATTTGAGCGAGGAAGAAAACACAGGGGATGATGAAGGATGTGGCTAAGCACGAATAGCCGATACTTCAAATATTAGGATGATCCTCCCAATTTGTTGCCGAAAGCCTGTACGTGGAGGGGTTACGGATGTGATTTTGTGCCTGCGTTAGACACCATGATTCAAATCCTTCCCTTAGCTTAAATATTGTCACGTACAGGGTGGTCATAAAATAACTTTGGCATATACGATCCCCTAGCGACAGCAAAAATCAATCGATAAATCATGAAATTCGAGATATAGGTGTTTCCGAGTATGCGCTCCGAAATGTGATGAGAAACAAAAACCAATCTCTTGCGGTTACGGTTACACCAACAAAATTTCGAAACATTGAAGTAGCGACACTCACTCTTATGCATTTCAAAATGATTCAGCGTGTTAAAAACCATGGGTAGTGTTGAAATGGTACCTGTAGCACCATAGATGCCAAACCAGAAAAAAAACAAGACCAGCCACCCCCCCCCCCCCGCTCTATCCCCATGGGGGATGTAAGCTGACTAACCCCAAGGGGTACGAGCCATGGTGGAAAGACCTGCACACACACACGATGATGAACCAGCGACATATTTACTAAAACACAGTGATGACACCGGAAAGAAAAACGAAGAAATATCGCGACAAATCTGGGGAACACACATAATCCAGAAATCAAAAAGGGGTGGGGGGCTTTAAAAATGCACAAAAATATAATGCGAGACAATTGTAGCGTTTCATGCACCCAAATCATCACACCATAAACGCAGGTGAAATTCGCAGACAAAAGAGATGTCAGCAAAGAACTGGTGCGCGCGCTAATCCCTCGGTCGGGGACTTTATGCTGATCTGACAGAGATCTCGACCGAGTAGTTAGCGCACCAAATATGTAGTTGGTGCGATAACTTCATTTTCTTTGTCTGCGTCTTGCGATGGCGTTTATGGTGCTACAGGTACCGTTTCAACGCCATTCATGTTCTTTTACTACGCTGATCATTTTGGGACGCATAAAAGCATTGCATTTGAGTTTTTCCAAATTTCGTTGTTGTAACCGTTGCTGTAACGCGAGAGATGGCTGTTCGTTTCTCATCTCATTCTTGAGCGATTACTCTGAAACAGTGTTTCTCAACGTTTTTCTGCTCGTGGGCTCCTTTGGACCATATTTTCTTCTCGTGGCCCATCAGTCTTAAACAGGGCCCTCCTATCCTCATCTGAGACTTTTTCTACTTATTGAATTGAATTCAGTCAGAACTAAGTTTATAATGAACAAAATTTTATAAATACGGTCGATCTCTGGAACCCTAGGCCAAGCACGGATCCACTTTTCAGGCGAATTATATTATCAGGCCTCTGCAAAATAGGGAACGATCCATCGAACCTATGCAATAAATCAATCCTCCCTACCCCATGCGTCCTCGCTCTGGAATCCTTGCCTATCTTGAGCTAGAGCTCAGTGAGCTTTCTTCATGTAGGGTCTCTCTCTCTCTCTCTCTCTCTCTCACACACACACACACACACACACACAAAATCAAAGGTTCCCAGGCAGAGTATTGTTCTGGGACCACATATACACCGCTTGTATATTTGCATACCCCTGCACTCGAAAAATCATAGCACCAGATCTGATCATGTAGGCCTTATGGACATGAAGCTCCCGGGTTATGAACATCACATGGGTTAAGGTTGCCCTGGTATCATGGACGCCTGCTAGATTCTGAAAGTAGTCACATTTTTGCCCACCATATTTCACCTGGAAGCTTTATTTCTTCACAGTTCACTGTGGGCTCGCTTCGCCACTTGTCGTGGCTCCCCCCTTCCAACTGATTTTCATTCGTTGCCCCGTGAGAGCATCCCGGGACCGCAGGTTGAGAAATCCTGCTGTAAAACATCTATATCTATTTTATGGGCATCTTTTTATCAGCCACCTCGTTGGGCATTTTGCCTGTTGTGGCGTTGTATTTGTATTTGTATTTGTATAATTTCATTTCCGTTTAGTTGATTGATTTTTATTGCCGCTAGTGGGCCTCGTATATAAGCAAAGTTATTTTATGACCACCCTGTATTTACGATAAGTTGTAACAGTACGAAATGATCTCAACTTGTATGAGTATCTCTCTCAATTTGCATGAAATGGCGGGTCTTGCCATGTGCAAATTGCGAGTCTTAATAAACCAAAATGAATAGCCAGCGAGAGACTTTTTTCATGAAAATGAGTTTATAGTCAATTTGTATCAATATTTGAACACATAAATAATAAATTTTGAGTTTCTTCCATGTCACATCAATGTATATTAGCGATATTTTGACACTTGCGTACAAATTCTCAGTGAAGGAAACGAATAAAAAGCATTGAGCTCAGGGATGAACGGTAATTCCAAGCGCTTCATTCGGATCCTTTTTAGATCAGGAATTTTCAATCGTTTGTAGGAGAACCACGGTGCTCCCCCGAAGCACCAAAGAGTGCTCGGAGTTTGTTGTTTGGATTTTAGTTTCTGACTGACACTCTCCTGACCGAACACTCCATTTATGTTGTATTCAAGGACTATCATTTCAATTTTAGGATATTTCAGAGTTCTACCGAAGAGCACCCGGGTGCTCTTCTTCCACGAGGATGATGTAGACGGTGTTCGTGACTCAAGAAAGGATGTAAGAACCCCCCCCCCCCCCATACTTTAGGTCATACATGCTCAACTTGTGATCCGCGGAGTCATCTGATGTGACCTCAAACCTCATTTTAAAAATGAACCAAGCGGCACGCTTAACAGATGACTTGAGTACGTCCACGGAGCAATTCCACATCACTTAAGTGGTCCGCAGCACGTTTACAAATCACTTGAGTGACCCGTGGAATATTTCTAAATCACTCGGCTCACTTTGCGCACACCAGTGTCCGCGGAGACAACAGACCTACAAACAATACAAATGTAATTCAACCATAACACATCACTCACTTCACTTCTGAAATATAGATGGAGGCACTGAAAAATCAAACGCAACACTACATACATACAACACTCAGACTTTTAGGTACACACACATAGTTACACTTCCGGCACAACTCACTAGGTAGTAAATCGCCCATAGAGATGGTGATAGACCTGAGTTGTGCTCGGTTTGAAAGAGAAAAAAAAGAAAAAGTGTCCGGGATCCTTTACAGATATAAGATGGTGGCATGCGGTGCAGTTTCAGCTCATTTGTGTGTCCCGCGGGGGAGTTTGACATCGCTTAAGTGGCTTATGGCACTTCGCAGGTAACTTAAGAAACCCGCGACATACAGTCGAATCCCGTTTTAACGAATACCGTTGTAGAAAAATCTCGTTTTAGTGAGCAATTTTCTAATCTCCCAGATAAGTTCACATAGCAATAATGCTAAACCTGGAATTCTCCTTTGTAACGAAATTTCGTTATAACGAAGTGATTTCTCCGGTCTCTTGGAGTTCGTTATAACGGGATTGGACTGTATTTACAGACCACTTGAGTGGGAGGCCGCAATTCAAACGAAAATGTTTCCTGTCACCCGAGGCCGGAAACCATTTCGAGGCTCCCTCCTCGTAATTTTTAATGGAAAAGGAGTGAACTCATCGATCTCGCTAGTCCGTCGCCCGGAGCACCACACGCTACTACTACTACTTCACCAAACACCAACTCTGGCCATATCGCTATATTGCAATTTACTGCCATTAGTGAGATGGGTTGGAAGTGAAGGCGCTGTCTATCGGTGGTCGCCTCGGAGTGATGGGGGCGGTGCCACCAGTTCTGAGCAGGATCTTCGGCACGAACAAGAGCGTGAACGTGTCCCTGAACTGTTTGCTCATCGAGCAGTATATTATGAAATTGATGGCGCTGTTTATCAGGGCTAGAGCGTCCATGGTCTCGCCGAAATTCGAATAGACGTTGTTGAAGAAATCGGTCCCTCGAATTCGTTAGGGAAAATATCTTATCTATATCCTCCCTTGGGTTCGAACCCGGGACCCTGACAACAACCTTCACGATGGTAGACGAGCATCTTACCACCATGCCACTCGGGCACACCCCACCCTACTGTCTTTCCTTGGTTGCGCTCCTGCTTGAGTGACCCATGCCACAATTACAGAGCACTAAAAAAAGCGGTCCGCAGTGCATTTCCAGATCATTTAAGGGACGTGCGACGGCTCTGCTCCAGATAATTTAAGTGGTCCGCAACACGTTTTCATACTAATAAAATAGCTCGCACTTTCCAAAAAGTTGAGCAACCTTGTTATAGGTCACTGGTGCTCAACCGTTTTGAAGAGTGCAGGCCACTTCATTGGTTTGATAACGTATCGAGGGTTACATAAGTGATCTCTAAAAGTGCCGTGGGCCACTTGAGTACTCTGGAAATGTGCCGTGGGTCACTTTAGTGATCTGAAAATGTGCCGTGAGTAACTAAAGTGGTCTGGAAATGCGCCGAGGGTCACTGAAGTGGAGCAAGAATGTGTCGCATGTCACTTAAGTGAAGCAAGAATGCGTCGCGGGTCACTGAAGTGAAAAGCGTCACTAAAGTGAAAGTAACGTTGAAAAGTGTTGTGGGTCACTTAAGTGTACTGTAAGTGTGCCGCGGGTCACTTGGATGATCTGGTTATGTGCGTGCTGCTCAGTTCATTTCCATACAATTAGGTTTAAGGGTCATGGGCCACGATATATGAATCTAAGGGCCATATTTGGCCCGCGGGTCACGGCTTGAGTATGAGTGTTTTAGGTAGCATTACAGGAATTTATAGGAATTAGACATAACCGGTGTTGATGGTGGTTTCTTTCGGAGTGATGGGGGCGGTGCCACCAGTTCTGAGCAGGATCTTCGGCACGAACAAGAGCGTGAACGTGTCCCTGAACTGTTTGCTCATCGAGCAGTATATTATGAAATTGATGGCGCTGTTTATCAGGGCTAGAGCGTCCATGGTCTCGCCGAAATTCGAATAGACGTTGTTGAAGAAATCGGTCCCTAGAATTCCACTGAGCAGGGCAAGCAGCCCCGAAGGGATCTCGGTGATCAAGAACAGCAGGAGGACAGCCAATAGCATGCGCGTGGTGCGGTCGTGCTGGACGCTGCCGTTCTTCTTCTTAGTGGTCCTGTTCTTCAGCCTCTGACGTCTCAGGTTCGTAGTGTAGAGAACCCGGATCAGGCCGATGCTCAGACCCGTCAGGGCGACGCAGGGGACCAGTTTGTTCACGACACTGAAGAACCAGAAGTTCACTTTGCCCAACAGGTTGTCGTTCCTCTGGGCGATCTCGCTGAAAGCCACCCTGTACATGAGCCGCTGCTCATCGTCGCCCGTGAATTCGTTCACGGCGAACGACAGGTACTCCGGTACGCAGATCAGGGCGCAAAACACGTAGGTGGACGCGATAGCGCATTTGGCGCGCGGCATCGAGCACCACGTTGTCGTGGACGTCGGGAAGCTGACGGCGATGAACCTCCACACGGCTACCGTGACGGTCAACCAAGTGGATATGGTGTGGTTGACGACGGTGAAGTGAGCGTGGAACAGCGTGAAGACTGCCCAGCCGTAGCTGAACCTCTCGTATTCGTCCAGGTCCTTGCGGATGTAGTTGTGGAAAGTGAACGGCAAGTAGGACAGCATCACCATCATGTCGGCGACGGCTAGTCCCGTCAAGATGGCGTTCGTCGGCGACTGCATGCTCTTCCTGGTCAAGACGATGATGTTCAACACATTGGACGTCAGACCGAACACGCAGACAGCCAGGCTGACGTACCCGTGGACAGACCCGTAGAAGTTACGGTACATCTCCAGCTCGTAGCCGAAGTACGGGAGATCGAGGTACTGTGGCTGCTGGCAGCCCTGGGACGAGCCGCAGGTGTCGTTGGCGTCTTGGACATCGTACGTGTCGTTGAGAGAACCTGTGTAATTCTCATACATTTTTAGTTTTTCGCGTGCGTATCCTTCACGAAGTGTTTTCTGAATCGTGTATTGCACGCCTTTTCGGATCAGGAATGACCATCCTCAGAAAAATCTGAAACAAATTCATTTGGTTATAATAATGAATACGACATGATCATAAATGAAAAGGGAAAAAAATTACAGTTCATCATCCACAACGAGAAGAACCTTGGCTACGCCCAGGTCACGTGACATTACACGCTTTCTTCTAGACTTGACTTCAATAGCCGCATTTATGCGCCACATATACAGGGTGTGCCATAAATGTGTAAATTGTTTAAAAATTCATAAAAATTCAAGGAATTGGTACAATCCGAATGAAGTTTGCGGAAACTATATTCATAGAAAAACATTTAGTTAAAGTTTTTGTCCATAGAAGGCGCTGCACATAAGCAGATGACGTAATTTTAGATATGAGCCATTCTTTAATCTCTTCTGGGGTCATTCAAGTATTACGTCAGCATCGGGGGGGGGGCGAGGGGTTTCGGATTTGCTGACTTTTGATGACAAGGAGGGGGGGGGGGGTTGAAGGTTGCTTACGTCATCAACCTCCCCTCTTTGAAGATATGAAATATTCTAAGCTGCTGACGAAATTTTGCTGACAGGGGGGGGGGGGGGGGTCAAAAATGGCTGAAAATCTGCTTACGTAATACTCGAATGGCCCCTCTGTGCCCGAAAGGTTCGTAAAGCCCCAGCCGGTGATTCGTGTGGCTTTATCCATCAATTATACTGGCTTTATCCAGTTGTGCTTTATCCATCAATGACAACATCACGATGAAAACCTTTTTCTTTAGCGCTAGTAACAAGAAAGTTCAGAAATAAGTTATTAATCGTACATCCCCTGCTTTTTATACAACTCTAATTTGCACATTTCCAGTAATGTGCTTTCATGTAACGTCCTCCATCGACAAAAACTTGAAATGAATTTTTTCTCTGTACCAAAGATAAAAATTCTCTTGCCTGTGAGAATAACCATTTCACAAACCGCATTCAAATGCACCTCTTTCTTCAATTTTTATGAATTCTTAAACTATTTACGAATTTATGGGACGCCCTGTATTTACACTCTTTGAGAGAACTCTGGTTGTACTTACTATACATTAAAAAGTGCCTCTCCCCTCTAAAAAATGATACTGATACTATATTAAATGTGTCTCTTATTTGGAAAACCACATACAGTATTGTGGTTCTTTTTGCTATAGAAGCGCCATCTGCTGTGAAAATATGTAAGTGTCTTTGCCATGAGTGCGTGCATGTCCCTCGTTTCTAAGTTACGGAATCCGGTAACCTTAGGTGTTAGGGCAAAAAAATATTATCTGTGCTTCGTTTTTTTAAATCGGAAAACTATCACAGTTTTTACAAGTGTAGTAGCGCCATATTTTGTGAACAGAGATAAATAAGTCGTTACGAAGGCGGCACAAGCGTACGTCCTCATTTTGCAGTTTCCGAGAATATGGCAACCCTATAAATAGGGACTGCTGCAGTGTTTAATACGCAGTGTATTAAAAATGTATTACATGTAAAAAAACAACACATAGTTCGAATTTCACTCACAGGTGTCACTGTAAAACAAAAAACTCGATATGACACCTGACTTCACAAAGGGTGCACGCAAGCGTCCTCCTTTCTCAGTGTTTTCGAATCTGGTAACCCTACACATAAAATTCAGCACAAATAGTGTATAATTGTTCTTCATGACGATATTTACGTTACATAAAACTACCATATCTGAACGTGAGAGCACCCCTCTCACCCGTTTAGATGTAGCCCGAGCTAAAAAGAGGTGCCCATAATAAATACATTATGGGCATTGTATAGTATTTTACCATGTGTATATATTGTTTATAATTTTAGTTTTTAATTGGGTTGCTGTATTTTTGGAAATATATGACATCCATATTTGTTATGGGCATCTTTTTCTTAGCCACCTCGTTGGGCATTTTGCCTGCTGTGGCGTTGTATTTGTATTATATTGAAATTTAATAGTTTTATGAAACGCAAATTGTCATAATCACTGATTATAAACTGTTTGTGTGGTATTTTATGCGACGGCTGTGACTGAAATTCGAATTTTTGTTTTACATTTTCCAAGAAATGAATAAAACATAAAAAAAAATTTAGGGTCTAGGCCAGTGGTCGGCAACCCGCGGCTCGCGTGCCACAAGCGGCTCTTTGGCCCCTTGAGTTTGGCTCTTCCGCAAAATAACACGTGCGGGAGCACAAAAATTCCAGATTTTTTGCAAAATCATGTTTAGACACGCATTTTAGTCATTTTGTTCTCCTTCCTTCCCCTCCCTTATGAGTTATCTTTTTCAAGGGTTTTCGCCGAAAAAAACAGTGAAAGCCTGACGCTGCTGTCACGTGATACTTCCGTGACAAATCAAAACTGGATTTTGGGTCGAAACTGCGAAGTTCGGGAAAAAGTTGTCGAAAACGAAGCTTTTTTTCTTAAGGTACTCGGGGTAGATAGACGCGTCTCTTTTCAGAACATGGGGGGGGGGGGGGACGGATGGACATGCAATGTTTTTTCCATACTAAGGAACGTCAACCTCTACCCTGCCAGATCATAGAAGACGATGCTCCTGGGCCACCAGGCCACCACCTCTCATGATGGCTCTGCCGAGGCCTCCTCTCTCCATCCAACATCGGTCATCGCTGCTGAAGCAATCCAGCCGCAGCGACCATCCGAAGCCGACGTTCTACGAAGATATGCGTTTTTTCTGCCGGTCGCCGACTAGAAATTTGCATACATTGGGTGACCATATTACCAGTGATTTTACGGGACATGACAGTAGTTTTCGCCATTTCAATTCATAAAATGTCCCGTTCTTATCCCGTTCTCTTATTTTCAACGAGGCTCACTTGGTAATTGCTTTTATATTGGACATCCGTAATGTTTTTGGGCATCTCTTTCCAGCCACTTTGTTGGGCGTTTTTCCTGTTGTTATTTGTATTTGAAGTTTTGAAGAAAAAAAAAAATAATTAGATTATTTGTGCGTTACTTGAAATTTCTTTTTGGCAGTAATTTGCAACTCTACTTGACTTTATCTAAAGCCGGGATTACACTATAAAAGTTTGATAAAAGTCCTTTTATAAAACGTTGAAGTTTAAACTTCACTTGCTTTGAACAAATGTTTTGGCTACTTTACCGCACACCAACTCCGGTCATATATCGCCATCCGGTAATTTCCAACCAGTGGAGTTGGCTGAGAAATGAAGGAGTCATCTATCGGTGGTCACTCCAGGACCGATAGGTACAGAACGTATTTCTGATGCTCTATGCCTGGAATTGAACTCGTGGACCTTGATGGTAACCTTCATGGTGGAAGATGAGCACCTTACCACTACGCCACTTGGGCACCAAATGTGTCGACTGGAACTAGCAACTTTATTCGCCTTTGATGGAGTAAATTTTTTAGAGTAGGAAGTGAGACATTTTGATTATGGTGACGCAAAAAAAAAATCTATATTTTTTTCTTCACGATTTTCTTCTTTTCTCGCTGTAATTAGTTTTGGCTGTAATTGACAACATTGCTTAATTTTGAAATTTCTTTGGCTGAAATTGGAAACTTTACTTGTTGTTGGATTATTTTTTGGCTGTAACTAGCAACTTTACTTGCACACTTGACAATTATTTGTGATAATTGGTGATATCTCGAATAAATACCGGTTTCCCGTATTTTTGTGAAAGAAATACGGTAAACCCACGGCGTTTATCGTGGTATGTGTATTGATATCTTTCTACCGGAACACTTATCGTGGGAAGGATGTGGCGGGCGGCCGCGGGTCGGAGACTGCACATCTGGTCGAGTCTAAATACAGTATTTTAGTACAAGCCGTACCTTTTTATGCCAATCGGCTGATTTGTTATTGAATTTTTAAAATGTGTCCAGGACTTGTCCACCTTGTTATAACTTGTAAGTTACGAAATTAATCTTAAGTAACCTTCGTTGAAAAAAGGGACATTTCCATTAAAAAGTCGGGACGTTCAAGTCCAGAAAATTACGAGCAATATGGCGAGCTTCATTGTAAAATATCATTTTCTTCACAAAAATATTCAAGACATGATCGAATTTCGCGATATTTATTGACAATAAAGGTTACGATATTCCAGCAACTAACAATATAGAATCATTCCTCTTGCTAAATATTAAATTAAACCGAAAATAAATCCCACATTTCATTTTCTATTCTGACCAAATATTAATTAGTAGAAGCCGATAGAGATAGGTACCTCCAATTATAATTCTTATAATTAATAATTAATCATATCCCAATTAATTATATTCGAAAGATTAGTCACACCTACGCAAATGTAACGTTGGTTATATTATTGAACATTACGGATTTCTTAAAGAAAAATCGTTTTAAGCTTTTCCGAGATGAATTATTTCCATATTCTAATTATTTACAGATTATCTCAGTCATTTTCTTTGAAATTACTACTTGAATTTATAATTATCATATACGATTCAGAGCAAAATTCAAAAATGAGTTATTACCTGAGCATACAGAACTAAGTATTTGCTTTAAATATTTCTTCTTTTTCATTGGATTATATCGATAAAATATTTTGAAAACGCAAAAAACTTTATTCGAAAGATAATTATTTATTTTAAGTAATTATTATTTTTAAGTAATTATTATATTATTTCTGGAGTTTTTTCAGTGTAGTTAGCGTTTTAATGTAAAAAAAAATATTATTTTCGAAAAAAAATATGTATTCATATTATAGAGTAAGGATTGATAAAGCTAAATAAATAATATATAAAAAATTGATTAACAAATATATATATAAATTTTTTGATGAATTTTTTTAAATTAACAAAAGTTTAACAACTCAATTTAAAATCAAAAAGAATAATTAGCATAAAGAAATGTAAACAACTTTTCTTTGATAAAAAAATTATAAAATATTGTAAAAAAATTAATTTTTTTTTTAAATAGTTGTTTTATTTGAAAATAATGAAAATAATTAATTGAAAAATATTAGGAGGTTAATGCGAAAAAAAAAGTTAATTGAAAAATAATGAAAAAATAAATAATTGAAATTTAAAAAAAAATTAATGTAACTGACTTCTCTGCCAAAAACAAGCGAATAAATTTCCAATTATAAACATTTATAGATTGTCTTATTTGATTGTGTGATTTTATTTTCATGATTACCCTGTACATTAAAAATTTAAGCAATAAGTGTTTTATATGTAAATATTTGCAAATGATTTATAAATTTAAATAAAAACTAATTTAAATTTTATATAAAAAATCAATAAATAGATATCAATGTTTTTTTTTATGAATTATTTTGAATTTTTCCATATAATAGAAAATTATATGAAAATAAATTTATATCAATGTGTTATTATTGCACGTAAAAAGATTATAAATGACATTATCCAATCATGAATATTATATTTGAACCACCTAGGAAATTCAAATAATTATTCAAAATGAATTTTGAATTAGAATATGCATAGAGAAATTTGAATTTTCTTAAATTTTTATAACTTCACAAATAAATGTATAAAGTAATTATTATAAATTTTATGTGCTGATGTCACTGTATATGTGTAACATTTTATAAAGCAAATCAAAAAATTTTATGACTTTTTACTCAAAACATATTTTTAAATTACACATAATAGTATTTATAGATAAACAGTGTTGTATGTTTATTGGTATTTCCGTATACAGTATGATGGTAAAAATATTTATATTAATTGGTATACAGTATAACCCCTCTTAACGGACACCCCTCAGATGCGGTTACCAGTCTTTTTACGGCCAAATAATATAATTTCCCCTTGTATAATAAAAGTATGCACTTCAAACCCCTAATTAACGTTCACCTCTCTTTTACGGACGAAATTTTTTGTCCCGTGGGTGTCCGCAAAAGAGAGGTTTTACTGTATTTATGATAGTTACCAAAATAATATCAGAAAGAATTATATACGTATTATAAGATATATATAATAAAACGTATTATATATATCTATAATAAAACGTATTATATATATCTATTTATAAATATTTATATAAACGTATTATATATATCTATTTATAAATATTTATATAAACGTATTAACTATGGGAAATATATAATTATAATTTATACGGAATGTTTCTTGAAGTGTTTAACAGGAATAAAATTTTACGGTTCACATTCTGAAATTCAAGTGAAATTTCAAAAATAATCAGCGAAAAAGAGAAAAATTCTGTAGGAAAAATATATGCTTTTTATATCAGGGGCCTTCAACCTTTTTCCAGTCACGAGCACTGCGTGTACCCCCGTCATCAAAAGAAGAGCACCCTTACGGCAAGTTTAGCATACGAATGCATGAAATCAGGATGATGTCAATCCTTGAATGCAATTTTTACAAGGCGTTTCAATTGGAACGTTGCTCAAGTGCTCGCGGGCACGGAATCGGACGCAAGCATCGAGCAGCATTCTGGGTACTTCAGGGAGCACCGTGGTGCTCGCGAGCAGCGGGTTAAAGATGCTATGCCTGTGTCTTATATCATCCCATAATCGAAAAAAAAAGAAAAAAAAAAGACATTTTCTACTCTATAGTCTACTCCGAGAAATTTCTTCTGTGGCATTTGGAGTAAAATCCATTGTAATATCAGTGATTGAAATTTTTGATTTTCGAAGTTTTTTCTTGTAAAATGAGTGTTATAAAAAATTTTTAAAAATTCAAAAATTGCAAAAAAAATCAAGAATTCGAATGAATGCAAATATCTCGATGAATTTTTATCCAAACATTACGGGTTAAAAAATCGAAAATTGTGCAAATTTTACTGACGCCTTCTTTTGTTCAGGATGGTATAAAAATCGCCACTTTTAAATCACTCCGTTAATTATTATTTTATTTAGTTCCCACCATCACATAGCTAAATTTTTCTGATTGTTTCAAAAATTTTCTTCCAATTTCATCCATTTAATTTTTGCGTTGGACAGTCCTTGAAACACACTGGAACGTTTTGAATAGCTCTATAATAGCATATATATAATTGCGCTGGATAATCTCAAAAATAATATCAGGAGGAATTATATTATTTACATGATATTTTGTAAATAAATATTTATTATCATATGATAAGGGGCCGTTCAAGTATTACGTGAGCTAATTTTAAACTCTGACCTCCTCCTCCTGTCAGCAAAACTTCGTCAGCACTGCCCACTACCTCCTAACACATATTATTGGGGATCAGAAACGTACGCGGGAGGAGGGCATAGGGGGACTTGTGCGCCCCCCCCCCCTAAACGAAAATTTATTTTTTTAATGTAAAAACAATTTTTTTAGAAAAATTAAAATTTCGAAAGAAAATACCTTTATATGTGTATAATCGTAGTCTTATAATCAATTTCTGTTAATTTCAATGCTATTTGAAGGCTAAGAACTCAAAATTTATTTTTAAGAAATTCATTGTCACCCACCCTTTAAGATATATATATCGTAAACCCTTGGCCCCCGCGGACCAAATGTGGCCCTGAAGGTTATCTGATGTGTCCGGCTCCCTGAAACCTAATTTTGGGAAAATGAACCAAGCGACACATTTTCAGATCCCTTAAATGACCCGCTGCACAATTCCTGAACATTTAAGCGGCCAGTGGCGCATTTTCAGATCACTGAGGTAGGCCCCGCGGCACATTCACAGATCACTTAAGTAACCCCGATCCAGTTCCAGAACACTTAAGCGATCCGTGGCACATTAAGAGATCCCTCACGTGACATGCGGCATAGTTTTAGAGCACTTAAGCGGCCCCCAGTGTAAGTTCTACCTCACTAAAGATACCCCCACGGCACATTCCCTAATTACTTAAGTGATCCGCGGCATAATTACGGGTCATTTGAGTGATGCGTGGCACAGTTCCAGAGCACTTAAGCGGCCCGGACACATTGCCACAGCACTTGAAGGATCCTCCAAACATTTAGAGATCACTAAAGTGGATCTGTAAGGGACTTATATTAGTTCAGGTACCCATAAACTAGCGAAAGGTTTTTTCTAGTATTTGGATCACCGAGTAAGACGCCATTAAAAATATTTCATAAAGGGTGGTTGATGACGTAAGCATTATCCAAACCCTCCCCGCTCTTGCCATCAAAAGTCAGCAAATCGGAACACCCCCATCGATGCTGACGGGATAGTTGAATGACCCCCTAATAACATTTAAGAGGGGAAATAGTGTTAGTTTCTAAATAATATAATTCATACGGAGCGTTTCACGAAGTGTCCGAAAAGAATAAAAATCTTATGGTTGAATTTGTGAAAATTAATATGAAATATGGAAAACAATCAGCAAAACGAGGAAAATTCGATTTTTATGCGGGAATATACGGAAAAGTAAAATTTTCATAGAGATAATAATCAAACAAATAGCAATCAGTAGAACTTGTTGCTCTATATATTAAGCTGTAAGGAATTAACTCTGTAATATTTGGATTAAAACGCACTGAGATGTCGATGAAGAACATTCTTGATTTTTTACATTTTTTACTTGTTAAATAGTAAGTGTTAAAAAATTTTAGACTCCGAAAACGAGCAAAAAATCAGGAATTCAATTCACTGAAATCAGGACAAATTTTTATCCAGATACTACGGGATGAATTTTTTCGGTAAAATTGGAAAAAAAAGTTCAAATTTCAACAACATTTGTTATCTTTAGGAAAATAAAAAAATTTAATTTTTAAATTTCCCTCTATTACTAATTTTTAAATTTCCCTTTCTTACTAATTTTTAAATTTCCCTCTCTTACTAATTTTTAAATTTCCCTCTATTACTAATTTTTAAATTTCCCTCTATTACTAATTTTTAAATTTCCCTCTATTACTAATTTTGTTATATCCCAACATAACAGTTAAATATTTTTTCTGATCATTTTACAATTTATTTCAATTTAGTACACTGAATGTTTACGTTTTTGGACACCCTCTGAAAACACTGTATATTTATTTCTGAATATGCTTATTATGATAGCATAATCGAGAGAAAGAGTATGATAATATCAAAAATAACATCAGAATATAAACAATATGATTTAGACAGTAATTATATAAAAATATATATAAATGTACGGAGATGATAATGTTGAAAAATAATTTTAATATGAATATTATGTTTCATATTCTTTCATTAACTTTGTTATTAAAATTTAAATAATTTCTAAATTTTTTTAACTTTAAATAATTATCTTTCGTTAATAAAAGAATATAAAACATATTAGTGATATCAAAATTATATTTGATCAAATTATAACCTACTATATTTATTTATTAATTATCAAATATTTTATTTTATATAACCCTCTTTTATTAATTATATTCTTTTATTAATAGAAGAATATAATTCATTAATGAAATAATTTAAAACATATTCATATCAAAATTATATTTAATTAATTTGTACCCTTTTATAATCTTTTATACACTATTTTTTCACGTTATTAATTATATTATTTTTACTATTTTATTAATTATAGGATATACGAGCATTAATAAAGCTCGTAAAGCATCGTATTCATATTAAGATCATATTTAATTAAAATATTTTCTTTTATTAATAGAAGAATGTAAAACATACTATTTGCACTAAAATTATATATATTTTTATAAATACAAATTAAATTTATTTATTATTTATACCTTTTATTAATTATATTCTTTCAATATATTCTAATTTATAAAAGAATATAAAACATAATATTCCTATAAAAATTATATTCAATTAAATTATATTCTTTGCTTATTTATATATTATATATTCATTTGTTAATTTTATTATTTTTATTTTATTTTATTAATAGTAGAAACTAAAACATATAATTAAAAGGATATTCAATTAAAATTATACATCATATAATATATATATCACGTAACTTATTTATAAACAAAGGATATAACATAATCATATAAATAATTTGAAAACTTACCTATATATAAGAAAATTTCACTACAGATTCTTCAAAATCCACAGGTAATTTGCATAAATCACGAATTTCATTCACAGATGAAAATGTCAATCGTAACTAAATGTAAATTTAGTTATTTGTTAATTTTAGTTATTAGCTTTCAACACTCAAATAATTTAATTTTGTTGGGTATAAAATTTCGAAACAAAGAAAAAATTAAAATTTATAAAAATAATGATATAAATTTGGAATATTTGTAAAATTTTCCCGATTATGTTAAAAAATTTTCAAATCACATAATGAGGAGCTCCTAGAGCGCGGATGAACCAACTTTGGCCGCGTCTAAACTGCGAATGAAGGAACGGATTCCGTGTGTGAAGAATTTCATTCTGTTCCCGTTTGATTTTCATTTTGTAAATAGTCTTCAAAAGTCGTTTTCCTCGAGCGTCACGACATCTGTTAGCAGCTTTTTTTTTTTTTTAAAATAAAAAAGTGATTTATTATTTTTTTTATCGCCAATACTCGCCAAAGTCGAATCCGGGGGAAAATAATGATCATTTTGATATAAAACAATTAATTACCACTCGATGCATTATCCATATTCGAATTATATACAGGATGGGAGAAAAGCCCCGGACTGTCATTTCAGAATTAATAAAAAAATTGACCTATTTTTTCGCATAAAACAGGTGCAGTTTGCTCTAAAATACTTATTGAGAAGTCGAGATTTTTTGTTTTGGATGGGTGATAACTTAAGTTCAAAATTTTGTTCACGGATGGCGCTGCATCAATAGGAAACCCGACGTCAGGGAAGCCATCAGATGCGGAGACCCGGTGCGAAAATAATTTCAGGGCTCTTTAGCCCCGATTTTATATATTTTGTGAGGAGAGGGGAATTGTATATGGAATGATTCATGAATTATCACACACACACGAAACAAACAATAATGCTGAAAAATTTCTACCCACCACAGATTAAAGTTAAGAATTAATGAGAGAAATAGTTCCAGATTTGATGAAAATTCAGAATAAACGGGATATCGAACATCTTAGCACGATAGAAATTCGGAATTAATGAGAGAAAAAAAATTTCAAAACTAATGAGAGGAAAGAATTCTGGAATTGAGTGGAATTTAGAATTAATGTGAGAAAAAATCGCAGAATTCATGAAAGTTCATGATTAATGAGAGGAAAAAATTCTGGAATTGAATATTATTTGGAATTACTTTCGGAGAAAAATTGCAGAAAATTTTTAATAAATGAGAGAAATAGCTCCAGAATTGATTGAAATTCCGAAATTATTAGAGAAAATATTTGACAATTGATGAAAATGCCAGAAGTAAATCAGTTGAAGTTCGCTCAGACACTTACTTACACACAGTTAATATGGAAAAAAATTTGCGTATTTGATATGTCTTATATTTTGACCCCTTATACAGACGTTAAGTGCTGGGACAAAAACCACGGTTCTGGTGCGACGACAACTGTCGTACACACCAAAGGGCGACTCAACAGTGATTATGTATGACCCCAAGCTCGTATTGGTAAATATGATAATCTGTCAAACAAGTGGCGGAAAACTTCTAGTCACTAAATATTGATTGATGTCAGATGGCAGCACTACAAGCATTACACTAACAAGCACTAGAGCATTACGAAACCAAGTGAGGCGCATATGTGTGTTCTTTGCAGTCGTCAAAGGGCGTTGAAAAGTCTCGCCACATAAAGTAACAGGCCTACAACAATACAATTATTCAATCATTGCACTTCACGCATATTTAGAAAAATCGACGGCAGATGGCAGCACTACACACACAACCAGCATTACACAGAAACACACTTTACGCTCGGTTCACAACACGTACACGCACATTCCTGAATGTACCAGTTCGTTAGAAATTCCGTAGAGGAATGTATGCGAGGTGCATATACGGCGGAGCAGTAGTCACTATATGTTGGTGGGATCTCCAATTATTTCACAAGATAACGAGACGAACATAAAGAAACGCGATTATTTTAATGCAGCGATTCTCAACATTTTTGACTGGCGGGCCCTTTATGGTAAACTCTATGGTCTATGTCGTAACTTTGATGAATAATTAAAAATTATTCATCAAAGTTATTGATTTATTTTTTACTATTCAAAAATATTTATAATATTTTTTTTTAATTTTACTGGTTTTTTTTATTTTCCTCGAGCGGCCGCAAAGCCCCTTGAGAATGCACAATGAGCCCCAAGGGCTCTACGGAGCATTGGTTGAGAACCACTGTTTTACTGCATACCTCCCAAAACACAGCCTTCCAGCGCGGAAGCCATATCCCAACTTACGCTCTGTTTCTGTCGCGACATTTGTTCTCCTAAACTTCCTTTACGAACTCATAAACTAAGCATGTCACGTTATGTGGTATAAGGTCACAGACAGTTAGTAAAAAAGTGTCCATAATGAAATACGCTATAAATGCCAAATGTCTGTGTTCTTTTTGGAGTTTGGACATTTTTTCTCGAATTTCTAGAAAAATACTGGACGGAATCATTCTGAAATTTCGGTCATATATACCACATATTGGATTATCACTGTTTCCAGTGAAAATGTAGTCACGAGCTCATTTAGGGGACCGACAAAAAATTAAATAACTAAATAAATTAATTAAGTCAACCCTGTATCAGAGAAAAAGCTGCAAATGACTTGCAACTTAAAAAAACAAGAAACAATTACAATAACTTTTTACAATACTTCTATGCATTTTCGTGAAAATGAAACGTATATACAGGGTTTGCAAAAAGTCCGTAGAAACTTTAAAAAATGGATGAAAACCGGACCAGACTAGACCAGAATTAAATTTTGGCTGATTCCCAGCCCTATGGGCCACCTGTCAGCATACAAGCTGGCCATGAAGGCCTATGAAGAAAGGGAAGAGTATATATTGTTTGTGTAAAGAATTATGTTGTGCATGTTTGTGTTAGTGCTTGATTTGAAAAAGTCCAATCGGTCATGGTCTGTCTGTGTACTCTAACACACTCAATGCCGCCACAACATACACAGTGCCACCACAACACATCACAAGGGAGAAGGTACATTCGATCATAACATCCGTTCTGGGGTTCGGATCCCGGCAGGGATGGTGACTCAAATTTTTTGCTTATATCCCGGGAGGGACAGAGCCTGGGTCGTGTCTGGTCTGTCGGATGAAAAAGGGGAAAAACATCACATGGGTGTCGTGAGGAAACCCCCCCCCCCCTTCAATTTTTGTCATCAAAATTCAAAAAGCATACATGAAAGTTCTGTTCAAGTATTCAGTGCAGTGCCTTCAGAAAAAATTTTCCCATACAATCAAAAATTCTATGATGTCCTAAAAATGTCCAAGTAGAAAGTCTAACTCTCACTTTTTAGAAAAAAGTGTCACTTCCATCAATAACGTGATTAAATGCGGTTAAGAAAAACAAAATAAATGCGACTAACTATGGATAAATGCAGATAAAGTTCTATCAGGACACAAAATACAATTGTGTGCAATTGCTGGCTCCTTAATTTTACAAATTACAGAGATGAAAAGTACATGCTCACTTATGTACAATATTTACAATATTTCCCCTTCCTGAGAAATAACTTGTGTTGCCTTAAAGTAGCTCCCAGTCCAAGTGCATTATCTGTCTAGGTCTCCTATATTTCCTTAGGATTCCTATGTCGTAATTCACTATTTCTTTGAGGTGTACAAAATCAGAATTTAGCATTCTGTCGAATTGTTCTGTATTTAATTGTTTAATGTATGCAAATATATGCGGAATGTTCAAATCATTTATTATATTAACTCCTCTTACATACCAGGGTGCACCTACAAATCTCCTCAGGATCTTGTTTTGAGTAACTTGTAGTTTTTTTATGTTTGTTTCGCAAGCCTGGGCCCACGCTGGGGACACATATAGCATTGTTGGCCGTAAAATTGATTTGTAGAGGATTACTTTATTTTTTAACGTGAGTTTAGCCTGGGGGAAAGTAATTCGGTTTAACATTCCCAAAACTCTGTTAGTTTTGTTCCCGACATGATCAATGTGATTAGTGAATGATAAGTTTTTGATCAATATGCAACCAAGGTATTTGATTTGTCTTTCTGGCCTTAAAATTTGATTACCGATATGTAGACGTCTATCTGGCAATTTACGTCTCCTTATAAACCATATGAATTTACACTTTTCAAAATTTAGCTGAATAGCTGATTCTTCACACCAATCCCCGATTTCATCTATTGTGTCTTGTAGATTATTAAAGTCTTGATTAGCATCTCTACTACTTTGAAAACCAAACACACCCCGCTTCCCATCTCTACTACTGCAAAGTACAGCACAATCGTCAGCGAAAAGGGATATTATTCGATTTTGAGGTCCCGGAATATTATTAATATATATCAAGAACAGCTGGGGCCCCCAACACGCTTCCCTGTGGCACAGATGCTCTTATAGATTTCGTTGATGAAAAAGAGTCATTTATTTTAACCTGAAAAGTTCTTCCGAGTAAGTATCTGCAAAAGAAAATAATCATGTGAGGTGGAAAGTTCATGTCAATTAATTTTTCAAGCAGGGTTGCATAATCACACTTGTCGAATGCCTTTGATATGTCCGAGAAGGCCGCCGCAACAAAATCAAAATAGTTGAAGGCATGAGTTATAAATTCAGTGACTCTTAATAGCTGAGTGACAAATGAATGCTCAGGTCTAAAACCATGTTGCTCAGCTCTAATTATGTTGTTGTCAAGCATATACGAGTGCATTTAGGGGACCGACAAAAAATTAAATAAAAAAAAATGTTTTCGGTCAACCCTGTATCAGAAAAAGCTGCAAATGACTTGCAACTTAAAAAAGCAACAATTACAATAACTTTTTACAATACTTCTGTGCATTTCCGCGAGAATGAAACGTATATTTACAGGGTGGGCAAAAAGTCCGTAGAAACTTTAAAAAATGAATGAAAACCGGAAAAATATAACCGAAATAAAAAACAGTTTGCAGGGTTAGCGTCGCTAGGTCCAGGGAATGTTTTTTTAAGACAGGAAAAAAAAACTAAAAAAACAGCCGATAGGTGGATCTGGTACGAGCGACTTTGGTGGAAATATGCAAATGAGACGGTAATATGAACTTGCGCGCTCCTAATCCACAACTAGTTCACCGATGTAAACCGTGTATGTGGACCTGGTGCACTCTGCCGTTGATGGATTTCTGACTAGCCTGTGGTGGTGGTGATGTGGATCACATACTGTTATAATAAACTATTTGGAGGCATTCTGTTTCTTTATTTGCGTATCTTTTCTTTGACTCGCGTACGTCAGCGCTACCTATCGGCTGTTTTTTTTCCTGTAAAAAAAATTCCAGTGACCTAGCGATGTTTGGATACCATGCTTTTTGCTGTCTAAGTTGAGCCTGAAACGCGAATGTCGGCAATTACATGGGCCATTGATTGATATGGGCCAATCATTGCCCTATCGAAACACACAACCCATAATGTTTTTGGAAAATAACTTGCATATTGCATATTCGTGGTTCTAACATGACGGAGCCCGATAATACTGATTACTGTACAAGTAGTTTTTAGTATCCGTATGTGTTATCTCTATATCTTATATGTGTTGTATGGTTTTTGTCTACCAACGATTTTTGAAACATTGAATACATTAATTTCTCCCCTAATTGTGATCTTTTGGAGCGCATGCGCATACTACATTTGCACTTTGAACATGACGTTGGACTTGATTCATGTTTATTCTTCACAAACGCACACTCATGCTTTACACATACATGTACAAACTTGTCTTTCTCCTTCACAACGCCTCAGAAAGGCTATTTGTAAGTCTTCAGACAACTTCATTGAGTTCGGAAACGACGAAATAAATTAAATTCTGTTCTGTTCTGGAGGGATGTCATGGTCTATTGTTGAAATATTGATGTTGAGCTTGGTAAAAAATGTCGTGTCAACGCTACAGCGTACATTCTATGACAGAGGTCATACCGTGGTTTATTCTCGGTTATTAAACAGGGTTTCCCAAATTCATTTTGTGAACACTTTTATTTATTTTGAATTTATTTCTTTCATTAAATTTTAATTTATTTTCAAATAACTTCCTTTCATTAATTAACTAATTTGTTATTTTTAATGAGTTATTTGCTTCATCAAATCTGAAATTTGTCCCGATAATTTGGAAATTATTCTTTCATTAATTTTAAATTTTCATTAATTATGAAATTGTTTCTTTCGAAAATTCTTAATATTTTTTGATGAATTGTTGCTTTTAACGACTCTAAAATTACTCTCGACAGTTCGAAAATTTCTCCTGGCGATTCTGAAATTATTCTCAATAAACAGGAAACTATTTTTATCAGTAGTTCTGCAATTATTTCCTTCAGTAATTCTCGCCACAGAATTCAACAGGACGACAACGGTACAATTTTATAAAATCATTACACTTCACTCATAGTTAGAAAAATTGATTGCAGATGGCAGCATAACACATAACAAGCATTACGTAGAAACAAACTTCACGTTAGGTTCACAACACGTACATATTATTATTATTATTCGTTAGAACTTGTATGGTTTGTACGCATCTATGGTTTAGCAGTAGTTCTGCAACTAGTTTTCATTAATTATAAATTTATATAAATTATGAAGTTATTTTTTCAGAAATTCTGAAATAATTTATTTCATTAATTTCATCATTTCTGCTAATTCTGTAATGATGCATACCTTTTGGATGCCGAATTTGGCCTCTCGAAATACTATGTAGCCTATATGAAATCACAGGTCTCAAAACTGTTGTTTCTCAGGATCCCTCCGAATTCGTTAAGCGACGACTCTTTTAATGTATCAAATGCACAGCATCACTATTGAATCTGGAAAGTATCTCATACAGTTCTGGATACAGCAGTACAAATTTCATTGGCCGGAGCTATTTAGCGATTTTTTTTTGGAATTCATTAGTTTTACTATGTAAAGTAGCTTTTTTCTGAAAATGGACGGCGGGCCACGGCAAAAAGCCCAGGCCCACGGGTTGAAGACCTCGGCATTAAGACATTAATATTTCGATGCCTTGGATCGTTAGGGTTGCCATATCGTTGGTTTATAAAGCTTTATAAATATTAACAAAAAGTTACCATCAACCGAGACAATTCGTCACTTTTTTTCTTCTTTCATCTTCTTTCATTATAAAACTGTTAAACCATTAAAATCCAGTTACCCTGGAAACGTGGCAACTCTGCATCTGTGTCGAAACCAGTGGAAATCATCCAAAAAACCACAGAAAAAAGATTTTTTAAATTATGAAAACACTTTAAACATTAGTATTAACTCTTTATTGTGAAGAAAGGTACACAAAAAAATTTTAAAAAATTACATCTAATTTGGTACAAATTCATCTTGTCTCTAAAACAAACACGAAAAGTGCATGATTTGAAAAAGTATGCAAGAATCTGAGAAAAAGACAAAATTCTAGGTTAACAAAGTTGCCCTATTTTCACTAAACTTTCTGGTGCAACATTGCCAAATAATATTATTGAACCTAAATGCAACATAAAATTTACATGTAAAAGTGATTCTGAAAGAAGATCTGTGTCAAGCAAAACAAGTATTTTTTACTTACCTCTGAATGAATGGGCAGGGCAAATGAACTTATGTAGGCTACCAAAAAACTCCTATCATAAATCGAAAACAAAAATACTGATAAACAACCTGTAAACAACTAGTGAGGCTGAAAACGTGCGAAAAAGTCTATATTTTTCAATGTCTTCTCTGTCATGAAAACATTGACGCATCTAATGGTTGGTTCAGGAATTTGGCAGAGTGCAAAACTTCATCTTTTTGAAAAACTGGAAAAGTTGACCTGGTTGACGGTACAAATTTTTATTCAAAAAAAGTGATAAATTTAGCCGTTAACAATTTGAAGAATTAGTTAATTACTAACTAATAAACATAGCCACTAACATATTTGCTATCTTAAATTAGCCATTAACATAGCTAATTCAACATAGCGTTATGTTTACTATATATTAAGTAACATTAGCGTCATATAAACATAACGGGTTCACGCGTTATGGTTACGTATGACCGAAATTACAGAATGATTCGTTCAGTATTTTCTAGAAAATTTGAAAAAATGTCTGAACTCTTCCAAGTGAACACTGAATATTTTTAAGGGAATGCATTTTCATTCGGAGATTTTAATTAAAAATGAATTAGAAAAAATTGAGAGATAGTTTTTATCTGGATATTCACTTCATTTAATATTCATATTTAATCCCTAATTTTGCACGAGTTAGAATTTTCTTCTTCAGTTATTTTCAAAATCTATCTATTCTATCGAAATTCTATCTATCTTCAGTTATTTTCAAAATTAGATTTCCATGTTACATTATTATTGTTATTAATCTTCGGGGTTTTAGAAATCAATTTCTTTGAAATATATGCATACTATAAATGACGTTTTTTTATTGCTTTATTGCATCTCGGCTTCGAAAATAGAGTCATCCGATGTGGTTAGAAATGAAATTGATTTTCAGTGTTACTTTTCAATGGCACAAAGGCACCTATCAATTCATATTCTGCCAAAAACTGAATTAATATGAGAAATATTGCTAAAATTAAGGGTAGTATTTCTCGAGATATACCTTCTAAGTGGTTTTCGCTGCATTCTTGCTGATCAGACAAAATTGTTAAATGCCATTTCTTTTCGTATTGAACCCAAGAATCTAGGAATAGAACGTATTCTTCGAGAAAGTAACCGAATTAAGGATTAGGATGATCAGTTTTGGTTGTGATTTCAATAATCGATAATCAGACTTAAGATGAACGTGTTTATAGCATTCTGTTTACTAGCAGCGATTTCGAACATTAATAAATGTTTTTCGAATACATTTTTTTATTCTCATCTCTTTTATCTCTTACTACTACTACTACTACTTAACCGTACAAGCACCTCCTACACATTCCTCTGTAGCATTTCTAATGAATCGGTACACGCCGGAATATGTGTTCTAAGTGTATGTGTGGCCCAGTGATCTCCAACGCGCATCTAGATGTGTGATTCACGGATCTAAGTTCAAAATTTCATTGAAGAGTGAAAATTCTCCTTGAAATTCTAGGCTTTTCTTATAATACAGCTATTTCTCGTTTTTTTAAATGCCTCTCTTCTTATGAAACTATCTTTAAATTTTGAAGAGCGAAAGTAGTCTTCAGAATTATTTTATCGGAAAATACTGAATGTACACACAGTAAAGTGTTCTCATATAAGAAACACAATTGAACTGGAGATCCTGCTGCCACCTATCATATAAAAACTCAACTGTTGTAATTCTTCGAATAAAATTGGCGACTGGCCTTTAATTGACGTGCCGCACAAAAAAAATATGATTTTATATTATTAAATATTTTATGAGCAATAACATTAGTGTAGTTACCAAGTTTGCTTCGAAATTTTAACAGTCCTTGTTTGTTTTAAAATAACATTAGTGAAGCAAAATGTAGCCCCCCCCCTTGCCTTTTCGAAATCGTAATCGAAAAAAGTATAGACCAGGAACAGGCCTATTGGGGTTTTTACTTTCGATTAGAGTACAATAGAGACAAGGAGGACGACATTTTTTGCTTTACTAACTTTATTTTAAAGCACACAAACAACAACTGTTAAAATTTTGAAACAAACTTGATAACTAAACTAATATTATTGCTTATGAAATATTTAGTAATATAAAATCATATTTTCTTCTGAGGCGTGTCAGTTAAAAGACTGTCACCAATTTTAATCGAAGAATTATAACAGTTGTGTTTTTATATGAAAGGGGGCAGCAGGATCTTCAGTTCAATGATGTTTCTAACATTTTATATAATACTGTACTGCAGCTTTATCTGACAAATTAATTTTTAAGAGTAATTTTACTCCTTTATAAAAATTTAAGTGGTAGTTTTGCTAAAAAGAGGGAAATTTTTTAAAGAAAACCAGAGAAACATATAACTCTATTGGAAAAAAAAACCTAAAATTTGGGGAATGATTTTCACTTTCCAATTACATAAGGAGTAAAATCGAATTTTAATGCTTGAATAACTCATCTAGATGGCGTATTGGCGAACTCTGCTAAATAGTTATTATCAATATTTTCTAGAAGGCATATTTTCGCTGATAAAATTTCATTTTTATATGTTTATTGGTTGTGGGCAAAAGCAACTAAGAAACACCATTTTTCCATGGTGAATAAGTCAACAAAATATGGACGTTTTAGAGTCTAAGAATTACTGAGAATTCTTCTGTGTACACAGAGTGTTTTCGCAGCTGAGAAATTAATTTTCTATATTGAATACGGTAGCATGTTATTTGTCGTATCGAAATTCTGTGTGCGAGGTACAACATGCCTGTACATGGTTTTTTATATATATAGCTGTACTTGCATAAAATTCCGGGAAAGAAGTCCCGACATGCTCCAGAAAAAAAGTATTTGAAAAAAAGCTGTTGAAGCTAGAAGCAAACGTCTTAAAGCATTTAAAAAAGAAGGTTTAAAAGTTTCTTTTATAATTCCATCTATTTTACTTCTATCCTCACTTCCATTCTTTGTAACACCCAGGCTACAAACAGTATGGGAAGAAATGCTATACAAGCTTCACGTCCTCCGCATCACTGAAAGTGAGCATGTAGAAATGTCGCAGTAAGTGAAAAAAAAACCTTCAAAACCTTTTCTTTCAAATGAAGGAAGTAATTTGTCTTTATCTTTGATAGCTTTTCTTTTGGACTTCCTTGTATAACTGGGAAATCCCGAGTGCAATATATTCATAGAGAAGAAAGGCTGGTGGAGACGATATTTTTCAGCGCGTTGATTCTGATATTGACAAATTTCAACTCATTTATCATTTAAGTTGTTCATTAGAATCGCTGTGAACGATTAAAAAAAATTGAGGACATACAAGTGTGTTCAGCGTGATCTCAGTAAAACGCATTCTTAAAACAGACATTTGTTGTGAACGTGATGGAAAAAAGTGACCAAAACAGCTAAGCTTAGTGAATAGGTATAAGTTATGAGAGAATTTATTGAAATTGTTTATTTTTCCAAAAGAATTCTAGTTTGGAAAAGACTCAAAACATTGCAACTATGTACTTCCAATCCATTTAACTCGTGTATCACCTCATATTTGCTGTTCCATCCATTATCTTTCCATGTTTCTTATCCAGAACATTCTTTAAATGTTGCATTTGGCAAAGTTCCTAAAAACTTATAATAATTTTCGATGCAGTAAAAAACAATGATAATAACAGCAAAAGCCAGACTCGGATAAATACACAAAGTAACTAAAATGCAATTTGCTATCTTCGAACAACTCTCAAGAAACTACGAGTTTTTAGTGTATTTACGTTATTTTTTTTCCATCTAGAAGCAGGATATTTATGAAGCTAATTTCATTAATCTCATTCCCTATGTTTTTTATGAGAATAAAATAGGAAAATAAACCTGCGTAATTTACATTCGAATGGAAACTGAATCACATAAATTCGGGAACAAGTTCCATGTTGCAAGATGAAAGGAAATGAGTCTGCCTTTGTATTAACAACATCAATACCCTTTTGCAATTCCATCCAGAAAAGAACGATAAATAATAATTTACATCGTTTGTGGAAAAAAATTGAAAAAAATTGTTTGAATATGGAGCAGATTATTCGATTTTTTTGGCACTCTATGATTTGAAAGAATTTTCGAGTTGTATATGTTACGGTAAATGTGATAAATTGGTTATTTATTACAGTAAAACCCCCTCTTCGCGCACACTCCTCAGATGTGGTCACCCCCTATTTTACGCCAAATAATAATTTCCCATGGTATAATAAAAGTATGCATTTCAAACCCCTGATTAGCGGTCACCCCTCATTTACGGAAGAATTTTTTTTTACTGCCGGTGACCACAAAAAATGTCAATATCCTTTTGCGATTCTATCCGGAAAATAATGATAGATAATAACACACGGGAAATTCACCGACACGAGTCTAGTGAGTCAGTAAGTGAGCGAGGAATGACCGAGTGTGAGTGAGTCAGTAAATTATACAGTAGTTAAGTGAGCGGAAGTGTGGTTAGTGTTGGTGAGTGAGCAAACCAGCTAGAGATGCATCTAACTGCCATGCAATTCTTGAGTGGGGAAGACCAGCAACTCCTAGAGATAGAAGGCCTCTGCAATGTTTGCCATAAAAGTCATTCAGAGTATCTAGTAGTTCCCAACTTCGAGGCGGAAATGAGAGCCTATCTCCCCATTAAAATGCCTCGCCACAGAAAGCAACAGGCCTACAACGATAAATCATTCAATCATTACACCTCACTCATAGTTAGAAAAACTGGTGGCAGATGGCAGCATTACACACAAATAAACTTCACGCCAGGTCTCACTACTCGTACACGCACATTCCAACATGTATTAACTCGTTAGAGGTTCCGCGGAGGAATATGGACCAGGTGCACGTCTCTAGCTCAGTAGTAGTAGTAATAGACTACCTAGCAAATTTGCCACATTTTGAAACACAGCATCCTATTTTGTTTCTTCTTATTTTGGCGGAGAATCTTCCTGATTGGCTCACAAATACCGCATAGTGATTGGATGTGGGACATAGAAATCGCCAATTCTGAGCCCGATCATTTCTTTTCCTCACAACAATGGAGCAGGGAATTTTTTCCCCTGAAATTCGGAAGACACGGGTAAGTCAGACAAGTGGTTAAATACAAAGGTTTACAACAGCTGGCTGATGCGAAGATATATTTTTGGAAAGAGAAGAAAAATTGAACTGCCCCTGAGGGGAATCGAACCCGCGTCCTTTCGCTTTCAGGGTGAACGCACTAGACTACAGAAGCAACGAATATCTCAGTCTTTCCTTGGAGCTCGTGTGTACTGAACGGGACCGCCCATGGACGGTCAGACCTAACTCAGACCAAAGCTCAGAGTTGATAATGATGCCCCCTGATGGCAACTTATGCGATGATGATATGACGGATGATGATATAGCGGAGAGTGACGTCATCCTCGGATAAGTGGTTAAATATCGGAACCACATTCGCAAGCTTCCGATTCTCAGACACGACACCGACAGCAGCGGTTAATCTGTGTAATTAACCCAAAAAGTTCCCGGTTAATTATAACGAGTTTTGGCAAAAGTTCATGTGTGAATTGATTAAATTAATTGAAAAAAAAGTCAGTCCTTCTGAAAACCGTTTCATAAATGCACAGTATATAAAGTACTATATTGCATTAATTATTTATACACTTATGGTGCAGCGTCATCTACCGACGTTAGGGATACATCATGACTGCAAATGACTCCACCTAGAAGTCAGTTGTCTGTGATGCCCGATGACACATTTCACTTCAAAAATTCTATAATTTGTGGAATGTGTTAGATAAAAAATACTGTATATTTTATTTCTAAAATTTCTCTCTCTGAAATTTTTTTGTTATTAATATTTTATAAAGCTATTTTATTACAATAACACAATAAATCAAATATTGGCTTACCCTATTTTAATTCATGCATTGTTGTGTTACAAGGAAACAGAGCTTAATATTGGTATATGAGAGCTCAGTTGTCAAATCGGTCGCGTCGACGCTGGTATGTAACCTGCACCCAGCGATATGAATTTACTTACCCGTTTGGTTGTTAGGGTTGCCATAACTTACCATAAGTATCACCAAAAAGACGCAAAATTAACGATAACCTGGATGATGCCTTTTCCCTGGGCAGGAATCTCCAGCTACATCGCGAACTGGCCGGCCAATGCTCGAATATCGGACATTGGTCGGGCGAACTGTCCGATTTCGGGCGTAACACATGAGTAAGGTGAACAAAACACCTTCACCTAAAATTATTAAAAAATTGGAAATAAAAATCGTGAGTACTTCAAATGGGCCGCGGTTCAGTTAATGACTCACGGGGTTCTTTATTCACAAGCACGTAATTCATAACTTATTCTGATAATTCTACATCATAATATTTTGTTGTTAATTACATATTCCGGGATAAAATCTTGACAAATCCGACATAAGTTGGAGAATAGTACGAATGAGCATTGATTTTTACGCATTATACAGCGTGTCTAGGCGCTTACCAGGCCTTTTTCCTCTCCATTGGTCTGAACAAAAATTCTCAATTGCAAAAATGTCTTAAATTAGGTGAATATCGATATTATGATACATTTACGTAAACCAATTAATTTTTGAAAAAATTACGAAATCAAACCTTTTATATGTTCGTTCAGTACGGAGGGGGGGGGGGGTGGCTTCAATTTTCTAGACACTGTGGGCCAAACTGAAATTGCCCACGAAGTCCGGATCACTTAAGTAATTCTGGAGATGTACCGAGGGTATTTTGAGTGAAATAGAACTGCACTACGAGCCGTTTAAATGCTCTTAAACTGCACTACATGTCACTTGGGAATCACAAACGAGTAACGCTGTGTGGTATTTTATGGAAGAAAGAAAACCAAACTGTAATACAAATACACAATATTAGAAAGGCTACAACCCAGGCAAAAAGCCCAACGAGGAGGCTGGAAATAGTTGCCCATAAAAAATACGGGTGATTCAATTTTTGGACGTTCCAAATTATTAAAATTTCTATTTTTCGTACCGATTCCTCATTGTGACAATTAAAAATATGGTTTGCGAGCATCAAAATTTCGAAAAACAACCACAAACTTTGAACTTAAACATCTCGTTCCAATTCTGTCTAAAACGGCAATGGAAATTGTTTGGTTTGCCATATTATGAAAGAAGTCTTCATAAATGTCGATTATAACTTCCTTAGTTTACCTAATTGTGAATCAGAATTTTACGAATTTTTTGGTGAACTTTTGGTTTACCGAAACAATAGTGAAGTCAATATGCGAGAGCCCAATCGTTTACCAATAAATAAAATGGTTCCGTCTTACTACTTTTTTTTCAGAAAATCTGGGAAAATGCTGAATTCGAAATTTTAAATTCAAAGCCTACAATCTACTATGTAGGTTTGTTTGTTTATGGAAATAACTGTTCACATAAAATGAAGTTTAGGCACCGAAATAAATCTGAACAACCAAAGAAAACGTCGAAAATTTTCAAATACGTGTATTGAATTCAACTGCAGCGTTGTTTAAAAGGCACGTTGGAATATTCTGGAGAGAAAAAATTGTTTATTTCTTATCCTAAAAATTCCAGAACCATCATTGAAAAACCATATTTATATAAATATTGGAAAATAAATAATATATAAATTATAGTTATTCATATCATAACATACAGCATAATTATTTTTAATGTTGAAAAATAGGTTTTTATAAAAAGGATTGATAATTAAATATAATAAAACATATTTCACGTGTTCATGAATTATTCATATTCATTAAAATATTTCGAGTTTCGGGAAATATTTTTACTTATTATTCCAAAATTTATGTCTTTCCGGATTACGGTAGTAATTTTCTTTGTAAGCTTCATGATGTGACTTCTTTTATAATCGAAAATTTTTACTTAGAAGAACATACTTCATGAGGAGGAAAAACGATGCCAAGCATATGAAAGTTTTTTTTTACTGTTCTTATACAGCTAAAATTTTTTAATATCCGGTACGAACGTCATCAAAATTTTATGACGCCATTGAAGGGTTTTTCTTAACGATGTGTGAGGATAATTTAAGGGCATCGCCACCCTAACGTTGAGATATACACCGAATGGCCACTTTATTATGACAACCTGATAGTTTTAAGCTGATGAGCAATGGCGTTGCACTGTTCGGTAATTTCGGGAGCATAACTATAATACTGGAACTCACACTTTCCAGTTCGGAATCGGTCACCAATGTGTTTGCGAGGAAGCTACAAAAACTTGAAAAAAAATAAAATAATATGTTTTCGATCGACACTGCATCATAAAACATTGCAAATCACGTGAAACTTTTACAGACTATTTTACATGCTTTGTGCATCACTTTTATGCATTTCCGTGAAAATAGCACATATATTCATGAAGATATAAATGTTAAAACTTATAAAAGTTCCAATTTTCACCGCATGTTTTTTTTTGCTTATAAATTAATTTTTCAATACTTTTAGGAAATTTTTGAATCTATAGTGAGACACACTTTAAAAAAACCTGTAAATACAATGATTCGAGATGAGACATAAGCATTTTAAGTTAATGATTATTAGTTACACATGCATAGAAATGATCAATTTTGTTTTCATTTTTCAACTTTGTTTTTGTAGCCAGATATATAGCGCAACTTATATAAAACTTCTAGTTGAATGTCGTGAAAATTCAGAAAGATAGATATTAGTGATACTGTCAGCTGTAATTTAAGTTATTGGCTGAAAGTAACTTAAATTGGAAAATCCTTATCTCATCGAGCTACTTTCAGCAAGTAACTTAATTTACAACTCACTGTATCACCACAACATCTTTCTGCAGTTTCAACATATTCTCTCTCAACTCGAATTTTCATATGTTGCACTAGATATTTTTCAATCTAATTCTTGAAAATGGAATTGATATATTTCTCGCACGCGTAAGTGATAATCATTTATTTAAAAAATACTCATATCTCATCGAATACTGCATCGTTTTACTGTATTTTATAAATTTTTTAAACTTTGTCTCATAATAAAGTTGAATTTCCTGTAAGTTTCGCAGAAAATTGTTGCTCTGCATTTCCAGACGACAACAGAAAAAACTCCAATTTTTCAAGTGCAATATTCACTGAGATGCTCGAATGCAAAAAATCAGAGAAAACTTGGACAGCTTAAATGAGGGGGAAAGAGCTTTGCCCGTTGGTTTTTTTGCTGTTCTTTCATAACTTTCCTTCGATTTTTAAATTCGAATATCTCAGTGAATATTGCACTTAGAAACTTGGAATTTTTTGTTATCCTTAAGAGAAACAGGACAACAACTTTTTAATTGGATGTTAGAGTACAACGGGACCATATAAAAATTTAGGTTTTGTTACATTCTGTATTGTCACTCTTAAAACTGGTACCGGGTAATTTTTGAACGCCTTTTCTGAGCATTTTTTTATGTTCAGACATCTACGAAAGACGGTTGGTCAGATGAAGGCCGCATTAGCACTTACTGGACACCCTGTATAGTGTATATGAGTACTATTCTTTTGAACAAAACTGGTAATAATGAGACGTACATGATGTGACAAAATGAGGAAAATATTTATGACATGTCACTCTCTCCACTTGTTAATGTAAGATATACAGAAAACTGGATGTTGCGAAGATATTTATTTTTTGAGAAAAAAGAAAAAACTTTCATCTCTGTCTCTACCGGGAGTCGAACCAGTGCCTCCTAGAGATGAAAGGTCTCTGCACGGATTGCCATAAACGTCATTGAGACTACTTAGCGAGTTTGCCACATTTTAAAACACAGCATCCTATTTCGTTTCTTCTTATTTTGGCGTAGAATCTTCCTGATTGGCTGACAAATACCGCATAGTGATTGGATGTGGGGCATAGAAATCGCCAATTCTGAGCCCGATCATTTCTTTTCCCGCACGACGATGATACTGGAACGAGCAGGGAATTTTTTCCCCCAGAATATTCTGAGGGAAAATGAACTACTTACTGACTTCACAAGCAGACTGTGGAGGCCTTCTATCTCTTGGAGGTGCTGGTCGAACCCGAGTCCCTCGTTTACCGGCGAGTGCCCTCACCACTAAGCTACAGAGGATATACGCTCCAATGAAGAAAAATGTATATCTCCTCTGTAGCTTAGTGGCGAGAGCGCTCGTCTGGCAAACAAGGAACCCGGGTTCGATTCCCGTTAGACGCAGAGATGAGTTCCTTCCTTAAAAAAAAATCATCTCAAAAAATAAATATATTCACAACATCCAGTTTTCTGTATATCTTGCGAGAAAAATCTTGTTATATTTCAGTCGATTTTTTAAGCCTATAATTTTTTCCCTGATACTTTTCTATTGACTCATCTCTATTCTCTGAAACTGAGTCTTCATTGAAAGAAATTTTCTTCAGGACAGAAAACCACAAAAATCCCATTCTATCAAAGAAAACGTATATAAAAAAAAAGAATTAGAAGAAGAAATAGATTATGATTTCATAAAAGAAATCTTTAATAGGATTAAATGACGGATATAAGAAAAAAATAAACTGAATTTTTCTTTTCTCAAGGAAAAAAAAAACCAGGAAAAGAATCTGGAGAAAAAACACAGGAAAGGATTGAGAAGCGGAACGTTTTCCTTTTTTTCGTGCAAAGTAAATTGAAGGATCACACAATGGGATTTATTTATTTATTTTCCCAATCAATGATATTGTCTTTTGATTCCGGATCTCAGAGATTAATATTAGGCTTTTCGTATTCCTTTTTAATATTTGTTTTGTATTCGTGTACAGGGAGTTTCAAAAGAATTTTTGTCAATTTTTTTTTTTCGTGTGTAAAATACAAATATTTCAAGTTTGTGTTAGGGGCCGTTCAAGTATTACGTAAGCAAATTTTTAGTCATTTTTGATCCCTCCCTCCCCCTTGTCAGCAAAAGTCAGCAAAACTCTGACTCAACCTTGTCAGCAAAATTTCGTCATCAGCTCTTCCCCTCTGAATCCTAACGCATATTGGCGGTATCAGAGACGTACACGGGGGGGGGGGGCATAGGCATAGGGTGCGCTCGTGCCCCCCTCCCATGATCAAAAACGTATTTTCTTAATGCAAAAAAAATAACTTTTTAATTGAAATTTCGGAAGAAAATACCTTTATATGTTATTATAATCAATTTCTGTTAATTTTAATGTTATTTGAAGGCTGTGAACTGAAAATTTATCTTTAATAAATTCATTGCGACCCACTCTCTAAGCCTTACAATGATATATCGCATAAAGGACCATGGCCCGCGGACCAAATATGGCCCGGGGGGTTATCAGATGCTGCCTGCCCTCCTCAAACCTAATTTTGTAAAAAAAAAAATGAACTAAGCGGCACACTTACAGATCGCTTAAGTGTCCCGTGGTACAATTCCAGAACATTTAAGCTGCCCGTGGCACATTTTCAGATTACTTAAATGACCCGGGACACAGTTCCAGAACACTTAAGCGATGCGTGACACATTTAGAGATCCCTTGAGTGATATGTGACGTGAGCACTTAAGTAGCCCCCAGTGCGGTTCTACATCACTCAAGTTACCCGCGGCTCATTCTCAGATTATTTAAGTGATCCGCGGCATATAATTACCGATCACTTGAGTGATGCGTTGCACAGTTCTAGAGCACTTAAGCGGCCCGGACACATTTCCAGATCATTTGGATACGCGAAAGATTTAGAGATCACTAAAGTGATATGAAGCAGGGCACTTATCAATAGGGAGGGGAGGGGGTGTCACTTCAAGTGCCCACAAACTATCGAAAGGTTTTCTCGTTTTTTAGCACACAGAGTAAGGTGTCATTAAAAATATTTCACAAGATGGATTGATGAGATCAGGAAAGTGGCTGGAGTCAACTGGATGGCTAAAGCATCAGACAGAGCAGAATGGAAAAATTTAGAGGAGACTTTCATCCAGCAGTGGATTGAAAATGGTTGATGATGATGATAATCGCACGCATATATCGCTATCGCACGTGCGATACATGTCTATATATAGCAGCTCCATCAGATTGGCTCCATGTGACGAGAGGAAAAAAAAGTGAAATAATAGAGAAAAAATTATATATATAAAAATAGTTTTTCTTGCCAAATTTTGGAGAGGAAAAAATTACCGCATCGTGACTGCAGTTTGATGGGTTGCCATAACTAACGTGGACGTGATTATCACGAAAAAAAACACGGCAACTTGATCGGATTTTAGCGATGGATTACCGGCCACTTCACGAAATGGCCGACCAATATTCAAATTTCGGACATTGAAACGGTCAATATTCAACGAAATTGGACAATTCGCGAAATGACCGTTCCCGTCGCGAATCGGCCATTCGACGATAATATATAAATTTTTCGAAAACTGACTCGAAAGCACAAGCCTCTGTAGTAACGACATTTCCGTTATAACAAAAACAATTTTTTTCCGGAGTTTTTGATGTCGTTATAACCGAGTTTGACAGCATTTATTGCTCAGTGACACCACAGAATTCGCAGTCAACAAAACGCGCAGCATATAATACCTAGGAATCCTTTTTTTCTCCAGTATTACGAAATACATCGAAGCCTTGGATTAGCTCAACGTTAGAAAAAGAAAGAAAATACGAAGGTGAAGGATTTCAATTTCCAAACATCTCTCGAGTTTGATCCGAGTTTTGTACATTGTCACGTATATCACGTATTTTAAAACACAATTCGGTCTTCACGTGGAAACGTTTCCTCCTACAACTCATTGTTAAAAACGTATTTCTTTTTCCTCCTTCTTCTCGTATACAATGAATAAAAGAAAAGCGGATAAATTTTCCGGAATAAATCTCATTTTCGGAGAAGTTTTAGTTGACATATTCTCTGGGCTAAGCCAGTTTTAGGCTGCGATAAAAACGACTGAAACCGAAGGTGGGGGGGAAAAAGGCTTTTTTCGGTTTTCCTTCGGGGGTGGAAACGCTTTTGTTGTTGTTGTTGTTGTTGTTGCATGTGTTGAATGTAATAAAATAATAAGAAAAAATATATATACAACAAGGAGTTTTCACAAACATGTCACTTACAATTGTGTCGGTTTTTCTGCTAAGTTTATTTTTTTTGGTTGCCAAAAGAAGAATCCGGAATTGCCGTCGTTTCTATATTGAGAGTTGGGGGATTCAGTAAAGAAAATACCTTTGAGCAACTTTTAAGGAATTCGACTCGAAAGGTGGAAAAATCTAGCTCTTGAGTTTATTATGAAGAATGACGTTTTTTCTTGGGATACGGAAATTTAACCTCTGCCATTTCACCTGCTCTGATTGTGTGAGTGACCGTATGAGTGACTAAGTGAGTGACTGTATGATTAAGTGAGTGCGAGTGACTGTATGATTAAGTGAGTGCGAGTGACTGTATGATTAAGTGAGTGCGAGTGACTGTATGATTAAGTGAGTGCGAGTGACTGTATGATTAAGTGAGTGCGAGTGATGATGAGAAAAAAAAAGGTAAAAAAAAAACCAGGAAGAGATGGAACAAGTTTCTTCCACTTGCTTTAGGACGAGATATCTCGTCCCTAATTAATTAATCACGAAATTATATTTTTATTTGTCTAATTATATACCGTTATGATCAAAGGAATGAGAAAAAAAACCATAATGTACGTCTGTGTAAAGGAGTCTATGGTCTTGGACTATCACCAAAAGAAATGAAGGACTTTACCATTCTTCAATACAACCGATATTCACTGAGCTTAATCGATCGATTCCCGATCCAGTAATGTCTTCAGCTGTACATTATGTGAAGGGGGGAGAAAAATTCACTTCTGGATTAATTCTGATGACATTTCTACGCGCCGTTTTCTGTATAAATTAGCATATAGTTTCTGGTCGTATTGATTAAGCATTAATTCGCATCGTTACATCTTCGAGATGCCTTATGACAAAGGCAGCAGCCATTGGAATCCTGAAAAACGAGAGTTTAAGTAGATTTGGGAAACAAAAAAAGGAGAAAAAAAATATCAGAAATAGATCGGTTTTCAAGCGATCATCTTCACTCTCGTGGGGGTTTAAGAGAAATCGAAAGAATCTCCAAATGTGTGCCAATATTTTATTTTGGTCTTCCTCTCAGGTTTTGTGCTCGAAATAATCCTTATCGAATTATTTATTACGGGAGGGGGGGTGGGGGGTTCAGAACCTTTTCAGTCCGCGGGCCACATATGCGGTATTTCTAGGCCAGTGGTTCTTAACCGGGGGGTGGGGAGAGTATTTACACATTAGCTCCAGAATGCGTAAAAAAAAACTTTCGACGAAAAAAAAATTGATAAGATTATCCGAATAAGAAACGAAAAATTGAAGATTCCAAACATGTTCCCATGTTCGATACCGGTGAGTTCCACACTTTGCAAAACTGATAAAAATACCTCAATGATAACATTATCCGTGATTCTAATAAGCGGCGTCGACTATAATTTCATGACGTAATACATAATAGTGATATACTGGAACTGAGTATTAAGTATCTGAGGTAGCTCACATGGCCCGGTGGCGCAATGGTAGCGCGTCTGACTCCAGATCAGAAGGTTGCGTGTTCAAATCACGTCCGGGTCAAAATTTATTATTGTTTTTTTTTCTTATGAAAAAGTATTACAGGAAAAATCCGCATTGACCATGGTGATTTCGGAAAAGGAAATTTTTTGAATACTACACACACACAGATTCAGTGTTTTATTCCACACGTTTTTCGTACAAAATCACTTTACAGTGATATCTCGGCTAACGAAGTTAATTTGTTCCGAAACACGTTCGTTAGCCGAAACGCGATTTCTCATAAGTTTCTATAGAGAAACCTTTAATTCGTTCCAGACATGGCCCAAAATTTAATTTTAAACTTTTAAAACACCAAGGGGTGGGCTATAAAAACAAAACCAACAAAAACTGACAGAAAACAAAATCAGCTTCAAAATTGAATAAATGAGAATTTACAGGAAAATGAGATCCTGAGGATCTTTTTACTTTGCAACCTACTTTTGGCCGGGATTACACTATAAAAGTTTGATAAAAGATCTTTTACAAATCTGAAAAAAAAAACCAACCGATAACCTTATTTGTTACATTCGCTCGAACGTAACCAATACGGTTATTCTTTGCATTTTTTAAGCTTTATAAAAGTTTGATGAAAGTCCTTTTATAAAACTTGAAAATTTCTACCAATAAGATTATCGATTGGATTTTCTAGAATTTGACCAATAATCTTACTGGTGGCATTTTTCAAGTTTTATAGAATTACTTTTATAAAACTTTTACAGTGTGTTCCCGGCCTTAGTACAAGCTGGTGGTGACACAACTCAGTCGAGTTCGTAAGTGTCCTCATCCATTTGTATTGTGGGCAGCCCATTTCTTTGTCGGATACGTGCAGATGGAAGAAGATAAGCTAAGAGTCTTCGTGTCCGGAAGATTCCCCGTGTGGAATATGCATCGCTGGGAAAATGACAGACTGTGCCACTCATTTTGTCACTCGTCCACTCCCTAGATATCTCAATCTACCACTGGGTCACTCATCATGACGCCCATTGACTACGTCGCCCACTCACTCACTAGGCCACTTACTCTATCTCCAGGTCAGTCACTTCTATCACTCACTTTCATTCTTTCTTTCAAACCGAGCACAGCTCCGGTATATCGCCATGGGTATCTTACTACCCATGGGTAACTTACTACCGAATGAGCTGTGCTGGAAGTGTGAATGCGTGTACTCCTAACATTTTCTGAGTGTTGCGTCTGATTTTTCAGTGCTGCCATCCATATTTAAGAAGTGAAGTTAGTGGAGTGTGTAAATGATCAAATATTTCTACCGTTTGTAGGCCTGTTGCTCTCTGTGACGAGCCTTTTTCAAAGGGGCGATCGGCTCGCGTTCGCTCCTCAAAGTTGGGAATCACAGACAACCAACTTCAGCCGACCACCACTGTGGCACCTGTCACTTACTACTACGAAACCACACATGCAGCTTGTTCATATTGCCCTGCGGAACTTCTAACGAATCGGCACATGCTGGAATGTGCGCGTACATGTTGAGAACCTAACATAAAGTTTGTTCCTGTGTAATGCTTGTTGTGGTAGTGCTGCCATCTCCCATAAGTTTTCCTAACTATGTGTTAAGTGTAATGATTGAATAATTGTATAGTGTTGTGGGCTTGTTACAACTGTCATTCACTCACCGACTGGAGTCAACTGTTGTCGGTGAATTTTCTTAGCGATCAATTTTCAGTGAACCAGGAGATTCTAGCACTGGAAGAACGGCCGCTCCGTAAACATAGGCTCCTTTTTCTTTCAATGCATTTTCCATTAGCCCTCATTTTACATGAATTTTTATTCTTTAAACCTGAGGAAAATCGTTACATCGGGGTTGAGTTGAAACAAATATACGTACAGGCAGACATGACCGCTGTGTGACAGCCCAGAAAGGACCATCTTGGGATGGTTTGCGCACTTTCCCATTAAAAGGGACTGACGAAATGTACGTATATGAACTTCAGAAAAAAAAAAATCGTTGAATCGGGGTCCGACTGTATTTGATTTCAGTCATTGATTTAAACAAAAAACTCCAACTTTATGGGTGAATATAATGGCATTGAAAAAAATAAATAAATAATATGGCTATTAATATCCCGGACAATGAATACGTTTTCGATAATAGAGCGAAACAGGAGAAACGTTGTAACGGAGTGTGTATTTGGTAAGAGAAATAAACGGGAAAACGATGATTTCAATCAGAAAGAACAACAGGAAAGACAATTAGGAATTGAGTAACAATTACATTATTTATTGTATCGAAAGAAAGATAAGAACCAGGAAGTGTGTATAGAGAAAATCTCGAATAGACAAGTAATAGATTGCTAATGAACGATATTTTACTGCATGCCAATATCGGAAAACTATAACTGGTAAGCAGTAGTCAACATTGAATAACTAGCAAATATGAAGGACTTCATCGATAATCGAATGGCAAATATAATTATATATTTTATTCATTTTTTTCTTAAAATTCACAAAAAAAAAATTACATTAAAAAATTGATTTCATAATTTTGTTAATATTGAAAATTTGAATTTTATAACGCGTATATAATTGAAACGCTTATAAAACGTTATAAATGCTAATTTCAACGTTAATAAATTGCGCATGAAGGATCGAAAGTTTAAGGTTTCTAGAACTTCTAGCACAGATTTGAACCCATTTTTGACATTTGCGCAACAGCTTGTTTAATTTTTTTTTTTTAATTAATTTTTATTCAAATTTTTTAGTATGAAATTAACATTTTCGGAAATTAAAAGATTCATCGAGTGCTAAAGTATTTAAAAAAGTTTTTTACGAAGAAATTTAATAGATTTATGTCTTCACAAAAATGAAATTTTTGGAAATTTTATCTCTTGTTGTGGAAATTTTTTTTTTTCCGACGACCATGAGACCAGAACTAACTTTTTTCAAAATAGTAAAAAATGGTTTTCTTTGTCGCATGATACACGAGGTTTCCCAGTGTCATAATCACTAATTATTTCGATTAAATTAAGTTAATTAATTTATATTAATTAGAAAGTTTAATAATTACAAATTTATACTAATTACAAATAACAACATGCTAAACTAATAGCCAATTTTTTGAAACTTCCCAAATATGTTATTTGAGTAACCATAATATTTAGAAAAATTATAATTTATGTTATTAATAATAATTATTTTTATACGTTCGAAGGTTTTTAATAGCTTTCTGGTAGTATTTAGGAATGAGAGAGAAAAATTCAACTGTTTTTTGAGAGGAATCGAACCACCCCGTTCTCTCACCTGCCGGGTGAGCACCCTTGACCACTAGACCAAAGGCAACAGATATCTCGATCTTTCCTTAGAGTTCGTGTGCACTGAACGGGACCGTATATGGACGGTCGGACCTAATTCAAGCTAATGCTCACAATCGCTGACTCTGCCACCAGATGGCGACTTATACGAGGATGACGTCACACTCGCTATCCGTACGAAGGTTTTTATACAGCTGGATGATGCGAAGACGTATGTAGGAAAGACAATGATAAGAAAATTCTTTATTTACGTATACCCCTTCAGTATGGTTTTTTTTGTTGTTGCAAATTTCCAAATATGAAGGAAAAATGTATTACTCGATATAACCGTTTTTTTATTCCGGTTATTTTTCCGGTATTTATTAATTTTTAAAGTTTCCGCGGACTTTTTGCCCACCCTGTAGAATAAAAATTGATGCAACTAATATCGTTCGAACAATTTTATTTAATTTAGATCGATTCAAGACAACTGTTCGGTTCATTAAAAATAAGAGAAAATATTGTTACTTCATCTACTCGACCTTTTTTGAAATTCAAATTCAAATTTTTTAACGATGAATTATTTCAATTGAAATATTTTTTTTTTCTGTAAATCAAATATTTATGAATGGATCTCAAACATTTTGCTTCGTTTGTTGAACTGAACGGTTTCCTTTATTTCGAACCAATTTTTATTCGGACACATTGATGCCAACGTCGAATTACATTAAACATTAAAAAGTGCATTAAGAGATAATTACTGAAGATATGTAAATAATTGTCATAATATCCTATATGGCATAGAATTTACAATCGAAAATATGGGCACAGAGTTTAAAATAAATCCATGTTAAATAATATTTTTCATAATATTTGTACTACAGCAGGGTTCTTAACCTATTCGTCACAATCCAAACTTGATTCGCAGGGACTTTCCAGATTAGTAGTACAAATCCACTTGTAGCAACACCACCTATAGAAGAAGACCTCTGCGCACTCGTGACGTCACTGAAGAAGGTCATCTCACCTATAACCATTGGATATAGCATGAAGACGCATGCGCCAACTTTACCCCTTTTTTGTGGTATATTCAATAGGCTATAGGTGATGTGGCCAGTTCAGGGACGTCGCAAGCTTCGTGAGGTCTTTTTCTATAGGTGGTGTTGCTTGTAGTCAGATTACAAAAGCACTTATTGCGTCACTGATGCTTCACTAATTTCGAAAATCTAACAGTCCCATGGGTCGTGATATTTCATGGGTCGCTGAAAAAGGTAAAGAACCCCTGTATTAGAGCATATGTTTTTTAGAGTTTTTGATCAAGTTAAAAGGTACGAAACACCTTGAATTCCCTGTAATAAAACAATCAGAGAGTCTTCTTGTGATTAAAAATGGACAATTTAGCAGCCACATGCGCCTTAAATATTATTCAGTTCACCGAAAAACGTTTTGGTTCATTAATTTTTCATGTTCGGTAAATGTGTGATGAATCCGAATATTATGCATAATCGACCGACCATTTTGGTAAGTTTGATAAATTTCCCTGAATTTATCACTTCTATCGGCGATTATGGATAATACCCAAGGGTCGTTGGTAAACATGATAAATTGTACTGAAATCATCAGATTTGTCGGCGATTATGTATGATCGCGATTTTGTACGGGTAAATATGATAAATCGGTCCCATGGAAGTGATAAGATTTCTTTTATGGATGGGCGTACGCCAGAGTCTGAACCGGAAAAAAATGAACTCTGATATTTAACGAATTTATCCAAATATCCGTGAGATATAAATCTTATATCTAACACCTATTTGGCAAATTATGAAACCGTTCCCGATATAACGAATTCTCGTTTGACAAATTTCACAACCGTACCTCGACATAATGAACTTATTTTTACAAAATTAACCCGCAGATTAACATTCGGGAATTTCTTCCATATACAGCAAATTCATCAATTACACTAGGGTATTATGTATGAACACCGATAAAAGCGATAAATTTCAAGTATTTACCAAATTTACCGTTGATGTTGTGGTAGTTGGTACGAAGTACGAGCAATGAGCTCTCACTTTCTTAGTCTTGTTTTCTCTGCTTAGGTAGAAATAATTACAACCAATTTCATTTTCGTTAAATAATATCAAACTAACCAGGTACGCTGGGGTATTATGTGTAATCACCGGTAAAAAAGTGATGATTTTTTCAGAATTTATCAAATTTACCAACGATGCTTTGGTGCTATGCATAATCGCCGGTAAAAGCGGTATATTTATCAAACTTACCGAAACGATTGACGATTATGCATAATATAGACTAAAACCTCTTTTTTGTGGTCAACGGCAGGACAAAAAATATTCTTCCGTAAAAGAGGGGTGACCGCTAATCAGGGGTTTGAAATTCATTCTTTTATTATGCGAGGGGAAATTATTAATTGGCGTAAAAGAGGGGGTGACCACATCCGAGGGGTGTGCGTTAAGAGGGGGGTTTTACTGTAATAAATAACCAATTTATCACATTTACCGTAACATATACAACTCGGAAATTCTTTCAAATCATACAGAGTGTCAAGAAAATCGAATAATCTGCCAATTTTTTCAATTCATTTTCCACAAACGATGTAAATTATTATTTTTCATTCTTTTCTGAATGGAATTGCAAAAGGGTATTGATATTTTTAACACGAAGGCCGACTTATTTCCTTTCATTTTGCTATACTGTATAGAACTTGTTTCCGGATTCACGTTCCATTCGCATGTAAATTACGCAGGTTTATTTTCCTACATTTTATTCTCATAAAAAAACATACCGAATGAGATTAATGAAATTAGCTGCATAAATATCCCGCTTCTAGATGGAAGAAAAATAACGTAAATACACTAAAAATTCGTAATTTCTTGTGAGTTGTTCGAAGATAGAGCAAATTGCATTTTGTAGTTACTTTGCGTATTTATCCGAGTTTGGCTTTTATTGTTATTGTTATTTCCTGCCTCGAAAATTATTATGAGTTTAGGAACTTTGCCAAATGCAACATTTAAAGAATGTTCTGGATAAGAAACATGGAGAGATAATGGATAGAATAGGAATTGCGAGAAGGTGATACACGAGTTAAATCGATTGGAAGTACGCAGTGGAAATGTTTCGTGAAAGAATTTTGAAAAACGAACAATTTCAATGAATTCTTAATAAAATTTATTTACTCACTGAGCTCAGTTTTTGGTATCGCTTTCTTCGATCATGTTCAGAACAAAAGCAAAAGAAATGTTTGTAGGAATGTGTTTTACTGATCCGGCTGAACAGACCAGTGTGTCCTCAAGTTTTTTTTAACACTCACAGTGATTCCAATGAACAACTTAATTGCAAAATAAATTGAAATTTGTCAATATCAGAATCCACACGCTGAAAAATGTCGTCTCTACTAGTGTTTCTTCTCTATGAATATATTTTACTTGGGTTTTGCCCGTTATACAGGGCTGTCCAAAAGAAAAGCTATGAAAGATAGAGACAAAAACGGCTGCAAGCATTTGAAAGAGAAGTTTTGAAGTTTTTTTCTTTACTTACTGCGAAATTTCTACAGGCGCACTTTCATTGACGCGGAGGATTGGAAGCTTGGATAGTGTTTCTTGCTATTCTGCAGTTAATTCATGCTAAGTCGAACTCCGATAACTCGAATATCTAGGTAAATCTGTTTCAGTCAAAGATTTCTCTCAGCCACAGAACTTTTTAAAGATTCGAGCGTTGAAATTTTCCCTAACTAGAGGTTTTCTTCCTTCAAGTCGAAGTTTCCGGGAACGAGAGGAATTCAAAATATAATATTTAGCAATAGAATTTAGCATTTATCAACAGAATTTAACATTTAGCACTATATAATGTAGCATTTATCAACAGAATTTAACATTTAGCACTATATAATGTAGCATTTATCAACAGAATTTAACATTTATCAATACAATTATCAACATATTTATCAACAGAATTTAACATTTATCAATACAATTATCAACATATTTATCAACAGAATTTAACATTTATCAATACAATTATCAACATATTTATCAACAGAATTTAGTTATCACAAAATAATTTAGCATTTACCAATGGAATTTAGCAGATTCTTTCAGCGGATTCAATTCTGCGCTTGCAAAAAAAAAAGTGAATGACTCTCACGGAAAAAGAGCAAACAAGAGAGAGAGAAATATCACCATTTTTCGATAAAAACATCTTGTACACACTTTATTTATAATTTATTTCATTTATACAAGTATCACATTTGCAAGTAGCCGTTTCCATATTACAGTATATCGTCTGCCGCTGTGGTAGTTGAGTGGTCATAGTGACGGAACTCGCATCGTGAGGACACAGGTTCGAACCCCTAACGTCGCCACAGTGGCGGTCGTCTGAAGTTGGTTTTCTGTAGTCCCCGACTTCGAGAAGCGAATGTGTGCCCATCTCTCCGATAAAAAAGTCTCACCGCAGAGAGCAACAGGTGCTTGTTACAGTGCAGCCATGTATTTTTTCGAACAATAAGTGAAGTGTAATGATTGAAGATTTGAACCTTTGTAGGCCTGTTGCAATCTTTGGGCAGAATTTTTTTTTTTTTAGTGGGGAGATCGGCTCGCATCTCACCTCGAAGTTGGGAAAACCACAGAAAAGAAACTTCACTATTGAGCAGGTGGGAAGAATGAAAGAAATGAAATTTGAAGATATGAAATATTCAAAGCTGGAAGAGGGGGTCAGTGTTTCGCTGACTTTTGCTGACAGGAGGGGGGGGGGGAAGGGGGCCAAAAATGTCTGAAAATCTGCTTACGTAATACTTGAATGGCCCCTAACCTGTCTTTCGTATTTCATACAACAGCGGGAAATGATATCACTCCTCTCCACGAATCAAAACGATTGCTAACAAATGATATCAATTTTCAATGAACAAACATGATAAATTGTAATTCACGTACTTAAGTCAAGTTATGAATGCTGATGCTGTACATTAATTTGCCTATTGCCAAGTGTACGAGAATCAATGGACGTGTGACCCCTTGGGTAAAAGGGTGTTCAGAATGCAATAATGTTGTATCTGTGTTGACTGTATTGGCTTTATGTGTTGATTAAAGTAAAAAAAGGATTATTTTATATAGATTAAAGTGATATTAAGTATAAAACAAATATTTTATCATCTCAGCATATATCAGGTAACGTACACGTAATTTTAGTGTAAACTTTCTTTCTCTGATTACGTAACAGAAAGAGGTATAGACATAACGATAAATGCATTCTTGGTGTTTTTATGGAAAAAGTAATTATTGCTCAGTATAGTGGAATTCCTGTATTTGATCAAAAAAATGGAGAGGAATCGATTTATACTGGTGTCCTAAAGTGGAAATATGTTTGCTACGAATTGATCCGGTCAGAATGTTGTGTGCTACGTGCTTGCTGACGATGGTTTTCCCTAGGGATTTTTCAACTTTGAGCAGCAAACGTGAACTCTAGTGACTTCCTGTAAAACGTCTCGCAACCACCATAAAAATAAATAAATAAAACAAATAAAAACACATTACAGTGCTATATACGAAGATATTTCAGTATTGCGAAAAAATGTTAACCGGGGTGTGTGCCCGTACCCTTCGAAAGCAATAAGATTCAAATTTTCGAAGCAGAGTACGATACTTGTTTCCTTTTCACTGTACAGTTTCATGTCTCTCTCTTTGGCAGTACTGATATAACCTCACTTTTTCTTGAACTAGTCTATGGACCCGGAAGTTTAGGCACTAAAAGTAGTGGAAATAGGCGGGCAAAAATTCTCTAAAAATGCATAAAATAGGCACTGAAAAAAGACATTTAATAATTTAGGGAAAAAAAGAAAAAATAACAAAAACTAAGGTATTAAGGGTTTAAAAACTAGCTGAAAAATTGATTGCATTTGATCCCTCTACTGCCTTAATTATGGTTTATAATAACTGCATTATAATGCAAGTTAGACTAATTTCAAGCCCAAAATAAAATGTCAGTAGACCCTTATTATTAGGTCAATTCCAGGATCACAATTACCAGACGTGGAGCCCGTAGATTAAATGAGGGTCCTTCGAGTTTTATTTATAATTAATTCTATTATAATTATAATTATTTTAATAATTCTCGTTTATTTGTAATGATGATCATCATTTCTATAGTTGAAACGTAGCTACATTGTTTTAATGTAGTAAAATGAAAATTAGATTTTTTTTTTATATTACCACATATGCGGGACTCCTTCAAGCGCTGGGACCTGTGTGGCCCTATCTGTCTCACACGCTGAGGGAGACTGTTAAATTTAATCGAGTACTAAATATGAATGTAAAATAAATAGCCGTGGTTGACTGTAGTGCATTTATGGTGTGAAAAATAAAATCGGCAGAACAACATGGGCCCCAGAGCCCTGTCTGCTCCTACTCTGCCTCGCGGGAGCTATGACGTCAATTGATGACCTCTTGGTACCGTTATCGGTCAGCTATACATATACAATGCAGTCCAATGCCTGAGCAAAAAATGTTCATGTGAAACATGAGGAGAAACACAAGAATTTCTAATTTTCCTCTGCTTTTCTAACCCGGGCTGCGTTCATCTGAAACAAAATCATTCACGTCTAACACCATCCGGTCAAAGCAAAGTTTATTTTTGCACGGCAACATCAACTTCTCTATCTCTCGGATCACTTACTCGCGTTTAAATGGGGCTGGAAGGGGGGGGGGGGTTCTGATGATAATTAGTACCGCGAGAGTTGGAAAATTTTGGAAAGAGCAATTTTTTTTTGTTTTCAATACTCTAAATATTCCTCTGAAATTCACCAATAAACTTTAAAGTATGTTAAAATATGCATTTATGGCAGAAAAGCTTCAAAAAAGGGGTATTCTTACCATAAAAGTTTGAAAATAGGCAAAAAAAGGCATTTATGACATTTTGCCTGAATTTCCGGGCTCTAGTGATCACCTAACACTGGAGCTCCACGGCAGGAAATCATCGTGTCAATAGTAATTTTTGAAATAACAATTACAATAAGCCAAGGAGGACTACATTTTGTTTTACTAATGTTATTTTACAACACACAGATAACAACTGTTGAAACTTCGAAGCAAACTCAGTAATTAAACTAATATTATTACTTTTAAAATATTTAATATAATATCACACCATATTGTTTTATTTGCTGCGGCACATCAATAAAAAACCGGTCACCAATTGTAATCGAAGCATTAGGAAAGTTGCGTTTATATATGATAGGTGACAACAGGAGCTATATTTCAATGATGTTTCTCACATATTGCATAATACTATACCACAGTGTTATCCGATAAAATAATTTTGAAGAGTAATTTCACTCGTCTGTTAAAATTTCAAGGAATAGCTTTGTAAAAAAAGGAACATTTTCTTTTTTCCAAACAAAAACAGAAATAATTCAGTTAAAAGAAAAACCTAAAATTTGAAGGAGTATTTTCACTCTTTAATGCAATTTGGAGGATTAAAATTGAATTTTGATGCGTGAATCACGCATCTAGATGCGTATCGGCGGAAAGCACTTAGAAGGCGTACCTTGAGGGATACTGAACTTAAATTTTTAGTAATATTTCCTCATAATAATTTATTTTTGGCAGAATATCAGTTAATAGGTCCCTTTATTCCTATTGAAAGTAACACTGAAAACCAATTTCATTTCTAACCAAATTGGATGACGTTATTTTTCGAAGCCGAGGGGCAATAAAGCAATAAAAAAAAACGCCATTTATAATATGAAAACTTTACAAAGAGAAATTCATTTCTAAAACCACTTTTTTCTAATCTTTCATTGATTCTTCAAATTATTTACAAATTTTTACACTACAAGGTTGACCAAAAACATAGTTTCCTTTTACAATTTTTTGTCGGCCCCCTAAAAACACTCGCGACGGAATCTGCACAGAAAATTGTGAGTTCAAGTATTATGTTTACACGCCCGAAATTACAGAACGATTCGTCTAGTATTTGTGTAGAAATTTGGAAAAAAATATCTAAACTAACTCCAAAATAAACACACGGACTTACGGTTATATGGTGTACAAACTACTGTTTCGGAAAAAGCTAATGATAACGAGACGTACACGATGCGGCGAAAATAGAAAATAATATCGAGTCGATTAAGCCATTATTTTCGTCTGCTATTTTTCTCTGTTAATTTACCTTTATTGTCTGAAATTGAGTCTTTTCATTGAAAGAAATTTTCTCGAAGCGGGGGAAACTCAAATCCCGTTCTTTTAAAGGAAAATATATGAAAAAAACGTATTAGAAGTAGAAATGAATAGCGATGTTTTCTCTAAAAAAAGGAAAACGTCTTCAAAAAGGATTAAATGACGGGGGAAAAAAAGGAACTAATTTTCTTTTCTCACAGAATCAGGAAATTGAAGGAATTAAAGGGGGAAAAAAAGGATAAAAGAGAAGCGAATCGTCTTTTCGGAACCAAAGTAAAGGATCAATCGGATTTATTTACTTCCCCCCCCCCCCCAATCAAAATTTTGTTCGGGATCTCGCAGATTAATTTTAGGCTTTTCATATCTTTTCAATTATTTTCATATACGAATGTAGGAAATTTCAAAAGAAATTAAGTGGAAATTTTTCGCGTGAAAAACATTTTTATTTGGAGTTTAAATATCCCGAATATTTCATTTTTGACTTTTTTTTTTTGGTTAAAGAAAATACCGACGAATATTTGCTAAATTTTTCTAGAAAATTCTCTTCGTATCTTCATAGCTGGCTTTTTGAAATTCAAGTTTATTTATTTTGTTATATACTAATAATCTCTTCCGATATAATTCGATTAATTTTTATGCGACATGAAAACTTTATATGCAGTGCTTATTATTAACATAGTTAAGAATTGGAGGGGGAATTTCATTCAATTTTCTTTACATGGACAGTTATCAGATAAGATTATTTGGTGTTTATGAGTTTTTTTGTTGATTACTTAAACTAAATTAATATTAATTCGACAGTTAGAAAATTTGACAGTAAATTTAAATTTTATAAGGTCTTACGATAGTGTGTGTATGTGTGTTTACTTAGAATAAGTATATGATAATGTTTCACTGCATATGTAAAATGGCTAAAATTTCCAACATTTCTTGTTAGTTGAAGGTCTATTAAATACAGTCGGCCCCGCTTAATCGGATACCGCATAAACAAATATCCTGCTCAAGCGGAGAAAATCCTCTGGCACTAAAGTTTCTCAGATAGACACTATGTCAAAGTCCCCCCTCCCGCTTGGTACGATAATTTCAACGTCTTTTCTCCGCTTAATCGAATATTACGCTTCAGACGTCAACTGTTAATACACATCATCTACTATAGACTTTATGTTTTTATTGGATGAAACATTTGGAATTAATGGTAAATATGTTACTGAGTAAAAAGATAAACACATTTGAGAGAGGGAGTAGTTACTGGACTAAAAATATTCAAATTGTCTGTTGAGCCAAAAGAGGGCGCTAATGAAAAGTAAAAATCTTATGTATTGTGATTGTATTTATAAGTAAATATAATTTTCTTTAATTTTTGATGTCTTATTTATTCGAGAAGCTTTATTAATACTGATCCTTCATCAGTTTTCAATATACAAACTATACTAACGTTGTAAAATGGCAATTGAATTGTTCTCCGCATAGTCGTATATATCCCGCTTAATCACCTACGGTGTGCTGGAATTATTTATATCCGATTAAGCGGGGCCGACTGTATTAAGAAATTATTTAAGTTTGAAATTAAAAAAAAAATTCAGTGAATTTTAGTGGGTTTGTGGTTGTGCGTCGCTGCCATCTATTTGTGAAAAATAGCAGAGGTTGAATGCAATGTTGGGACCAATGCATTTTTATAATGTTACGGGTCTGCTGGACACTTTGCGAGACTTTTCATAATGCGTTGGTACAAACATTCAATGATTGAACTTCGTCCACTACTGCGGCAAACATCCTCAGTGTAGGTGGTAGGCCGATACACTCTACTCGGAAAACCATGGGCTACTGATGCTTTGGGTTGACACACTTTCATACTTTATATTAAATTAATTTCGTGCTCGTTAGTACAAACCTACACTACCGAGCCTCATCAGAACCTCTAGAGAAGGAATGGATGCTAAACATCCTAAAAAGAGACCGGACTCCATCAAGAAACTTCTAAGACTTATGAAATGTTTAGAAAATAACCCGGAGTAAACAAAGATGATCGGACTGGATCTGGAAGAGGAGGGGCCCAGAGCACCATTTCAGTAGAGCCTACACCAGGAGGTACGCAAACTTTTCAGTCTATGCGGTATTTCAGTTGCTCGAGGAGCCAGAAACTTGTATGTTTATTCTGTATGTTACCATATGACCCATATTTTACGGGACATTTCCTTAAATTTGGACGTTCTGACTTTTTAATAAAATTTCCCGTTCTCTCTTATTTTCAACGAGGCTTAATAGATCTTTTATAATCTAAAATATTAAGATTTTTTTCATGGCTTAGCCATAATCAAAATGAGTTATGGCGGGCCGGATTAGTAGTGCTCGCGGGCCGTAGTTTAGAGATCCCTGGCTTACACGATCAGTCAGACTGACGTACGATTGCTGAGGACTCCGATTCTGACTAGGCCAAGTTCTGCGAAATAGCGCATTGATTATTGTCAAAGGGTTCTATAATGGTACCCCCTTCTATCCCTCCCAAAAATAGAAATATTTCGTACACTATCCCAATTTGTTTATTAGTCGACTCGTCTGCACATGTCACGATGATTCATAACATTTTGAAAATGTTCTTGATTTCATGAATCTCACCTGTGTATATTTATGCTATTTGTAAATTGGGAAATTATGAGAATGCATACAAATTTTCCGACACGGCCACGCACTTTGGGGCAATGTGCTGAAATTGCGCAAGCAACAGAGCCTGGCCGTGTTATGTAAATAAGTAAACAAGAACAAACTCTGTAGGTGAGCTCCGCTGGATATAAGCTAGGCCACGGCTGGCGATTATGGACTAATCTCAAGAAGAGTTGGTTGGAGTAATTACAAAGGCACCTGGTTGATATATCTTTCCTATTCCCGACCTGAAAGCAGTCGTCACTCATAATGTAAGGCCCCTTTCACACGAGCACGAAAGATGCGGGACGAAATAGGCAGCCTAGAGCCATTCTTTAGTGGTTTAATCTAAAGCCCCATAGAATATGGGTATAAAGATGTCTTCGGTTCGATCCTCACAAGTAGTCGATGGGGGAAAATATCTTAAAATATTTGTGGAGACTTTCAAAATGTTTGTGCTTAGAAATATTCACACAATTCTGTCTTAAGCCCGGATTACACTATAAAAATTTTATAACAATTCTCTTACAAATGCAACCAATAAGCTGATCGGTTGCATTTGCTCGAATGTGACCGATAAATTTATTGGTTGCTTTTTTCAAGTTTTATGAAATAACTTTTATAAACCTTTTAGAGGTCCCATCCTTTGTATACTATACTTCTGAAATATAAAATTGCACTTTTTTTTTTTTAGTTTATAGACTCAATATCGAGTGAAATATACTTTTAGGTATCGGGGGGAGGCACCAAAATTATTCAAGTGCTTAGGGCCTTCAAACGTCTTAATCCGGCCCTGAGTGAACGCCGTACGTGGATAACGTTGTTTAATAAAAGTATTTTTTTTTTCGTTTAAAAAAATTAAAAGATTAAAAATTTCAAAAAAATAAATATTTGAAATTATTTTAAAAATTTATATTTTTTAATTAATTTTAAAACATTGAAAAAAATTCAAATTTTTTGATTTTTTTTTTTTTATATAACGTGATCCTTACGTATTCCCAAGGGATCAGCATGATCCGTCCAGAGAATTTGTTAGTGTTAGTAAACGTCCATGCCCGGACCGGGATTCGAACCCAGACCTGCACAGTGAGAAGCTAGTTCCCTAACCACTCGACTGCCAGGCGGCATTAAATCTAAAGTTATTAAATTATGTAGTCAATTATATTCGTAATGAGTTATAAACGGCTTATAATTTTGGTGCCGTCAGTGGCCGTTGTTGACAGGTTTTATTGTATAAAATTGTAAAGTATGGACAAAAGGCAGTTGAAGTTGCTATATCTCCATTTCAGAAGGAAACGGAGGGATAGACGTATGTGGGTACATCATATTTGATGAACAGGGACCCCCCTCATTATGGTGCTTTTAAGGATATTTATGACAAATAATTAAGAAATTTCCATGCAAAATCATCTTTAAATGTAGCCAAAGATACGGACGAATTCCTCCCGGACACGCGTTGTGTGAATAGCTCCGATTAACCTAATGTACAAAACTTATTTTGTACGGTGCGGATGTGGATCCCTTCTTTCCCACGAAACGATGTTGTGTCTATGTTCACACATATTCTTGTACCTGGTTCAATCCAGTGCCTTAAAAGACATCTGGAACTTTTCCATTTCTCTCAGACGGAGATTGGTGAAATTTTTCACTTGAATGCTACTTGCATATCCCAAATATTTTTTTCTTTTTGCTTTTCACAAACAGAGGGTCTAGGTTTTGAGACGTGCGGACGACGTCCGGACCCGCATGAACAATTCGAAGTTGCGCCTCGTCTGTGAAAGGCTCAGTATATACCAATTGTTAAAACTTCTTCCGGACCCGCGTCCGCATCCGCTGCGTGTGAAAGGGCACTAAAGCGTCGTCCACTGGAAGCGACATGGAGCTATAAAGAAGTCGCGCGCAGTTGTCTGTATTCGCAAGATTGATCCCATTCCACAGAAAGTAGGGGAACGTTGAACCAGAATCCTCATGAGCGAGGGACTTCCGGTGACAGCAGCAGATTACCGACCAAATCCGAATAGAATGGGATTTTATGTCTTGCCATATCTGCGAGGGCAGTACGGTTGTTTACTATTTTTTGCGCCATTCACTCCGATTTTTTGGTTTTCTTTTGGTCTCCGTTCTTTTTGTCTATCTATTTCATGCGCCGAAACCGCTGAAGCTATAAACTGAAATTTGGTCAATACCTTGGTTATTTTATGATGTAGAGATTAAGTCAGAAGGAATTTTTTCGAAATTCAACCCACTAAAGAGGTCAGCGGAAGGGAAGTTGACATTTATGTAGAAAAACGATGAAACTATAAATACGAAATTTGGTCAGCACTCAGTAGTTTCATTTTATACAATGCAAAGGGGCTCACTATGTGAAGAGATTTTTTTCACAACTTAAAGCGATAAAGGCGTCACGCGCAGATGTCTGTATTTGCAAGTCTGATCCCATTCCACATACCAGAACTTCATTAGCAGCGATCTTCAGCTAGTGATTTCAGGCTATAACGGCAGAAATCAGAAATTTCCGATTCGAATGAGATTTCACGTCCCTTGCCGTATCTGCGCAGGCGCAGTACAGTTGTTTACTTTTTCTTTTTACTCCATATTCGCTAAGTTTTCTTTTCCAGCGCTAATCCTTCTCGCTCTCTTTCTACTCTCTCCCGCGTGAACATGGAAACTGAAATTTGATAATTATCCTTCATGGGTCGTAATGGTAAGTAATATAATCGATTAACTATTATTATTTTTTTGTTCAAAACAGAACGTCTTCTCCGAGTTTGTTGTACAGTCGAATCCTGTTTTAACGAATACCGTTATAGCGAAAAAATCCCATTTTAACGAACACTTTTCTATTCCCTCAGATATGTTTACATAGGAACAATGCAAAAACCCTGGAATTCCTTTATAACGAAGTGGTTTACCCAATTTCTTGAAATTCGTTATAACGGGATTCGACTGTATTAAAAGTCTCATCAAAAGTATGGACTTGGTAAATACGGGTCCTCAGGATCCATTTCTTAAAAATTTTAGTTTTTGAATTTATTATATTTCCTCAAGATTATTAACGAACCCACTCATCTTTGCACGGAGTTCAGTCGCGTGTGAGAGTCGCTTTCAGAGGACGACCAGCCTAAAGCTGAAAGCGTTTGCAGTTGAAGGTCGCATCGATGTCTACAGTATAAATTTTAATAATTTTAATGGCTTGCTATCTAAGCCGTTGAAATTGCTACCTAATCATCTGGTAGTGGAAATAGAAGCTTGCAGAGAGAAGTAAGCTTAAAGCAGATTAACGTTTTAAGACGTTTTCCCACGAGATGAGTAATGAATGGTAGTATTTCGATGGTCATCTCTCAGCCAAGTGCTCAGAACTGATAACTGAAACACACACACAATGAAACTTGGTTATAATGATATCAAATATTCGACGAGTTTTAGTCTTTATAACGGAGAATAACCCCGACTGACGTTTTCAATACCTTTGTATTGACCAGAAATATAAGGAGATCCTGCGCATGAAAAGCTGTTATCTCATTTTGATTAGAGAGAGAGCTAAATAAGTAAGGGATCATTCAAGTATTACGTCAGCATCGAGGGGGGAGGGGGTTTTGGATTTGCTGACTTTTGATGACAAGGGGGGAGGTGTAGGGGTTTGAAGGTTGCTTAAGTCATCACCACCTTTTTTGAAGATATGAAATATTCTAAGCTGCTGACGGAATTTTGCTGACAAGGGGGGGAGGGGTCAAAAATGGCTAAAAATCTGCTTACGTAATACTTGAATGGCCCCTAATCACAAATACGAGACATCGCAAATACTACCAAAATATTTTGTCAATAATCCGCGAAATTACTAAATATTGCTTATACCTTTCAGACCTTGGTGCCAGAAATGCGTGGGTTGCTTTGTCTCATTACTACTGCTACTACTTAACCGTACATGCACCTCGGACACATTCCTCTACGAAGTTTTTAACGAATTGGTACATGCCGGCATGTACGTGTTGTGAACCTAACGTGAAGTTTGTAATATGTAGTGCGCTGCCATCCGCCATCAATTCACTTTTTCCCACTGTAGATTTTTTTTCCTTTTGACCTCAGGGAGTTAAGCCCAACTTAAAGGATTGTGAGAGTTTTGAGTGCGAAATATGTTGAATATGATCCTTTGGGGGGCTTCCATCAGGTGGCAGCACTTAAAGTTGAACTTTTGGGATTTTTTTAAGATGGCTTCTGAGAGAAAACGTTTCGGGTGTCCCATAAATTCGTAAATTAATAATTAAAAAAACTAAAAGAATCGGTGCGTTTGAATTAGTTTTGCAAAAAAATTTATTCTCACGAAGGGGGGATATTTTTTTGGTACGCAAAAAATAGTTCAATTTTTTGTCGATAGAGGGCACGGTGCACGGAAACACATCACTGGAAATATGCAAAGTATTATAAAATGCCGGGTTAACGATTAACCGCTGATTTCTGGATTTTCCTGTTACTGGCGTTTCGCATGAGACTTTCATTGTGATGTTGACATTAGCGGATCAAGCGTTAGTTGGGAAGTTGTTTTACCTCAGCCACTAGTCGCAGGCAGAAGCTTTACGAACGTTTCGGACACGAAAGAGTTTGAAGAGAGGTTCAGGTCAAATCACTCCTGCCGGAATGGTTTCCCTGGGCGTCTATCGACAAAAATGGGAACTTTTTTTTCCCTACTAAGAGAACCCTCCGTAAGAATAACTTTTTTTACAAACCTCATTGAAATACACAAAATCCATTAACTTCTATGAATTTTTAAACTATTTACTAATTCATAGAAACACCCCACGTTTCGGCGTGTACCGATTCGCTAGAAATAGGAATGTGTACGAGGTGCATGTGCAGTTAGCGTTATACAGTTGAATCCCGTTTTAACGAATACTGTTATAGCGAAAATCTCGTTTTAACGAACACTTTTCTAATCCCCAAATGAGTTTACATGGGAACAATGCTAGGTAACCTGGAATTCTTTTATAACGAAGTGATTCCTCCGGTCTCTTGGCGTTCGTTATAACGGGATTCGACTGTAGTTGTAGCATCAGTTGTGTAGAAATGACGCCGATAATGAAAGTCAACTTTTTATATTCCATTGCATTATGAATGATGCTGTGAAAAAATAATTTCATTTAATAACCGATTATATTTACTATAGAATCAATGGACAGGAATCCTCAAAATACACATCATCAAGGAGAAATTTGATTCATTTTTGTCCCGATTTTTTCCCGAAAAAAACATTCGTGAAAAATAGAATCATGTTAATTGCACCATGAACAAATCAAAATTGATTAACATGAAATTTTTCGTTCATTAATCTTTCCGATGTGGGCTTATGCTATGGATTTTGTTCGTGTGAAAGCCGCGCGCCATAGAAAATCAATTCAAAAGTTCAAGGCAACGCGAGTTTCGATTCGAACCGATGCGCTTGTTTTAGCGCACAATTCACAGAGATTTGATAAAGGCTAGAAAAATCATGCGGATGTTATTTCCCAATAAAGAAAAAATAAAAGAGCATGTTACACGCGAAGTGATTTATATCGTACTTTTATTGTTATTAATGTATTTTCTATTGAATCTATCTGAGAGGTGCAAACGTTGTGATTCGAAACGTTTGTAATTAGTATTGGTTTCTGGTACGATTCATACAGCTTCGTCCGGATGAGTGGATACATTTCACATCAATCTCTTCGTGAATACACCTTCGGCTCTCCGCTTAAACGAATGGTTACAGCACACAATATCTGAGTAAGCGGGGGCAAGCGCGAAACCAGAATGAGGGAGGATTAGGGCGATCGCCCCTTCCCCCCCCCCCCTCCCTCCCCACCAGAGCCGAATAATATAGAGAAAATATATCTGTCCGTCCCGTATAATACGGGATGATACGATGCACCTACGCAATAAGTCGCTCCTCCGATACATCGTCCTGGATTCGCTCCATTCGCAGCTGAAGATATATGGTTTAATTGGATGCTCGCCTTCACTTTATTTGAAGCTGAAGATATCTGCTTTAGTTTAATTCGCAGCTGAAGATGTCTGGCTTCGCTCCATTTGAAGCTGAAGATATCTGCCTCGGCTCATTCGCAGCTAAAAATGCCTGCCTTCACTCAGTTCAAATATGAAGATGTCTACCTCCACTCCATTCGCAGTTGTTCCATTCGGAGCTGAAAATGTCTCCCTTCGCTCAGGCGTGAATACACAGTGGGGAGGGCGATGGGAACGACCGCTCCTCCCAAGAGTCATTTCAACTTTTTCCGAGGGGAGGGGGAGGGGCAAAGAACATGTACTCAATATGTATGTATGTATGTATATATATATATATATACACCAATTTTAGTGTATTTTCAAAAGCCAGTGGGGCAACGCCCCCCTCCCAAATGACGGGCCTGCAAAGAGCCCAATAATATGGGGGGGGGGATTTTTCTGTGCCGTAAATTACGGATGATCAAAACCTCGAACAATGTGCCCCTGCCACCACATCATTCTTGTCCCGCGCTCAGGCGCCGATCCGGAACGTTGTGGTGGGAGGGGTGAGCAAAATATGGAAGACATATGGCAGCAATAGCAAGAACACGAAAGAAGCACAACTCCGTATATATAAGTACAACATGTGTATACTTACTCATAGACGTTCCGACATCCATTCATTGCCGTTTTGTTGAAATTCCACAGAGGAACGTATATCAGGCGCATGTACCGTAAAGTAGTAGCAATGTGGAAACAATCCGCAAGATTCAATACACCTTCGGAAATGAAGAAATGGCCACCAAATCGATGAAGGAATGGTACAAACGCTTCAAAGATGGCCGCCGCACATCTATGGAGAGTAAAGTACGTTCTGGTAGGCCCTCAACGTACGGAAATGAGACCGTTATTGGCCAAATAAGGACTTTCTGGTGATGCAGAGGATCGTTGAATCACGATCAGAGGCGAGCATTAGCATTGGATCCGTTCATTCCATTTTGACTGACGATTCCGTCATCAGGAGATTCAATGACTAAGTCACGCTGACCGTCTTCTTTGACTCCAGTGGGGGTCACGAGTACTCACCTTACAGCACAGCCAACACCAAGGATTAGGGGTCATTCAAGTATTACGTCAGCATCGAGGGGTGGGGAAGGGGTGTTTTGGATTTGCTGACTTTTGATGACAAGGGGGGGGAAGGGGTTTTAAGGTTGCTTACGTCATCAACCACCCCTTTTTGAAGATATGAAATATTCTAAGCTGCTGACGGGGGGGGGGGGGGGGGGATCAGTGTTTTGCTGACTTTTGCCGACAAGGGGGGGGGGCCAAAAATGGCTGAAAATCTGCTTACGTAATACTTGAATGGGCCCTTACTACCGTCAAGAGAGTCCTGCGTTGCGATTGGCTACTCCATAACGATTAATGTAGTAGCGTTGTTCAAGGTTTTAATGCCATTTCGCGTGAAAAACGAAAATGCGATGGCGCTCACTTAACGCGTCCTCCCTTATCGGGCGACTGGCAGTTCATGCAGGCAGGAAAAAGTTCGAGCACACACATGCGCACTATAAATAATTTCTTCTATTTATGCATTTTTTGTCGGTCCGTAAATTATTCCTCATATTTAAGTACTTTTTCTTGCTGGTCCACAAATTATGTGTCCTATTTTTTGCCGGTCCGTGAAGTTTTATAACCGCTTTCACTGGTCCACAGACTTCAAAAGATGGAAAAGAACATCATCTAAATAAAATATAACAATTATTTGTTCCCTTCCGAAAATAATAATTTAATTATTCGGATTCAAATTATTAATTTTAAAAGATTTCATTTCAACAATTAATTAAATTATTATTTAAAAAAAACACTAACTATCATCAAACTGAGTTTTAATTAAATTATTTTAGTGTCAACTACTAACAAATTAATTTAATATTTATTTTCTATATTAAATCTCAGTTTCTTTCATGCAAATCGAATTTATATTTAATTAATGAATGGAATGAAACATTTTTGTGTGTGTAGAACCTAAAATTCAGACCTCATTAAATTGTTTGAACATGTTCACTTTATTTCGGAAACAGTGAATTCCGCTGAATTAATTTCGTTGGGGGAATGCATTTATATTAAAAAGCAAATTTTTCATTAAAATTTTACATTAAAAAAAAATTGTTTTGTAAAATCCACGAATCGAACTGAAGGGAATTTCGAATCGCATTACGCCACGAATGAAGAGATTTGCACGGAGCAGAGAATTTCGTGAATATATTTATGGACATTATTATATTTTTAAAAACCCCAGTACAGTATTTACACTTGAATTTTGACCTTAAAAATCACTGCTTTACTCACGGAATTATTCATGAATCTCACTGATTCCGATAAACTTCTGAATATGATTTTCGATATTGTTCATTATTGTATAATGTAAAACCCCCCTTAATGGTTTCTTGTTTTTATTAAATGTATTATCTTCTAGTTCAAATTTAAATATAGAAATATAACATATTTTATAATTCGGAAAGGTGTAAAATATTTAAAAATAAATATGGAACCTCACTTTATAAAATCTAAGTAAGATTTGTTGTTATTCCATACAATATCGAACCGGATTATGTTGGAAGAATGTTATTCGGATTTATTTTCTTGGACGAAAAGATGCGGCTTCTCCCGAGCTTGAGGAGGAATCAGTGGCGGAATGTGAGGGAAAAAAAAAATCTTTTGAAGAGCTTTGGGGCTGTTCAAGTAATACGTAAGCAAATTTTTAGCAATTTTTTACCCCCTCCCCTCCCTTGTCAGCAAAATTTCGTCATCACTGCAACCTACCTCCTGACGCATATTGGTGGGATCAGAAACGTGCGCGGGACGAGGTGGACATAGGGGGGGGGCTCGTGCGCCTCCCCCCAGACAAAAAAAAAAAAAAATAAGATTTCGAAAGAAAATATCTTTACGTATATGTTGTTATATAATCGATTTCTGTTAATTTCAGTGCTATTTGAGGGGCAAGAACTCAAAATTTCTCTTTAAGAAATTCATTGCGACCGCCCTTTAAGCCATATATGGTAAACCCTTGACCCATGGACCAAATGTGGCCCTGAAGGTTATCTGATGTGGCTTGCAACCCCTCAAACCTAATTTTGTAAAAATGAACTAAGCGGCGCATTTACAAATCGCTTAAATGACCCGTGGTACAATTCCAGAGCATTTGAGTGGCCAGTGGCACATTTTCAGATCACTGAAGTAGGCCTGAAAGATCACTTTCACATTCAAAGATCACCTAAGCAACCCGCGACATAGTTACAGAACACTTAAACGATCCGTGGCACATTTAGGGATCCCTTGAGTGAAACGTGGCACAGTTTTAAAGCACTTAAGCAGCCCCCAGTGATTCCTGGCATAATTACGAATGACTTGAGTGATACGTGGTAAGGTTCCAGAGCACTTAAAGCGGCCCGGAAAAATTTTCAGAGCACTTGAAGGATCCGTGAAACATTTAGAGATCATTAAAGTGGCTCTGTAGGGAACTTACCAATAGGTAGAATGTTTAGTTCAGGTGCCCAATAATACCGAAAAGTAGGAGTGAGTGGCGCACCGAATAAGATGTCATTAAGAACATTTGATATCTTCATAAAGGGTGGTTGATGACGTAAACATCATCCGAACCCCCATCCCCCCTTGTCATCAAAAGTCAGCAAATCGGAAATCCCCGCCCCATCGATACTGACGTAATACTTGAATGACCCCCTTTTCAATTCGTGGAAAAAATATTTTCGGTGATTATTTCGGTGATTGGCTGACGTGTTTAATGTGAGGGGGGTTGATGCACGATCTTAGCTCCGCTGCTTTCCTGTGGGAAAAATGTACATCCTTTATATAAGGAATATTTAAAAATTTTCTATTCGACTTTAGACACTCAATTTTTCTTCTTCTCAAATGCTATGGATATTTTTATACAATTTAACACGAGCTTTTAGGATTTTAAAAGAGTTGTTAATTTTTTCTCGAATTTTAACTTCAACTTTTTTACATGCTTTAACAACTTTTAACTTAGCTTTTTACAACATTTAACATCAAACTTTTTCAAAAAAAATCACCAAAACATATATATTTTGTATATATGCACAATATTTTGAGTCATAAAATTTATTTATTGTTAAACTTTAATAAAAAAATCCTTGTGTTAATGCATGCAACACCATAGTGTGTTGAGACACGCAACGCTTCAAGAAATTTGAATGATTGGTGTTCGAAGAAGTGTTCCTTGTCTGACAAAAAAACTCAGTTTTGAGAAAAGAGCATCTTATAGTGGAAAAAATTAGCATCATGTGTGTAATGCCTGCCAGCAGTTTATGTTAAAATACATAAAAAAAATGAGATAAATAAAAAAGACGAGTAGAAGTCTTAGGGTTTACGGAAAATTCACCGAAAACAGTTCGATGCGAGTCAGAAAGCGAGGGAGTGAGCTATTGAGTTACTGAGTCAGTGAGTGAGCGATTGAGCGAGTGAGTGAGTGATTGAGTGAGTGAGCGAGCGAGCGAGCTACACTGAGTCCATGAGCGAGCGAGCTACACTGAGTCCATGAGAGAGTAAGGGAGGGAGTGAATCAATCTCTCTCTCTCTCTTCTCACTCTCTCTCTCATTTGTGACACTACTAGGTCAAAACTAACTAATTCACTCCCACTCCCTCACTCACTTAGTCACACATACTCACTAGGTCACTCACTCACATACTCACTAGGTCACTCACTCACATACTCAATAGGTCACTCACTCACTCATTCAATTACTAGGTCACTTACTCACTCACGTACTCAGTAGGTCACTCACTCCTCTCTCACTGACTCAGTAACTCAATCGCTCACTCCCATGCTAACTGACTCGCATCGAACTGTTGTCAGTGAATTTTCCGGCGGTGAATTTTCCTAGCGGCGAATTTTACTAGTGGTTAATTGCATGGCGGTGGATTTTCCTAGCGGTGAATTTCCCGGCGGTGAATTTCCCTAGCGGTGAATTTTCCTGCTGTGAATTGCTGGCGGTGAATTTTCCGGACACGCCGTCTTAGAGGAGTTTCACACTGAATTTTAGGATAACATCGATTCCGACGACGAGATTCTGCAGATTAACAGATGTATGTACGGAAAATTAAATTTTCTTCGCGTTTCTGTCCATCTGCCCGAGGTTATTTTTAAGTACAGACTTGTCAGAATGTGACTGAAGACTCCTAATTAGTGGCAATTGCTGTCTAAAAATGCCTCACGGTGATTAATTAACAGATCTCTCTCTCTCTCACACGCACAACCGCAAAAATTCCATCATCTACAAGCCTTGATAAACTTCGAAATTGACAAGTTCCGTGAGCAGTTGGATTTTAATTATTCAACGCAAATAAAGTTTTCCAATACTGTACATCTCTCTCGAGAGGGACAACATCTTCTCTTTTGTGTACAAATTGCAAATGGCGCTTTCCATCATTGTAGTCATCGTATCGGAAAACACGCGAATTTATGCTCTGCTTAAAGGAATTTATCCGCTCACTAATTTCATTGCTAAAAGTAATTTGCGGGAAGTAGGATGGCGGTGGCGATGATGATAATAATAATGCTTTTGAGGGTCTTGAAACCTGCTTAGCATTGCACAAACATCGACCGAGGACTGTTCCTAATGAATTCTTGAAGATAGTAGGAAATGGGGGGGGGGGGAGTTCCTTACGGACATGGAGAAAGAGGGAGGACAAGTGTCCGCTCCAGGCACAATTCCCTTCCGATCGACCCTTTTAAGAAAACCTTCGTTTTATGCGCTGATGTTGATGCACAGGCTCGACAAGGAAAATTTCCGAAATTAGAATTGTGTAAAGCACGAATTGAGGATTTACGGCTCGAGAGAAGTCCAAAGAAATTGGGAATTTCTATGGAATCGATTCTCTCCCGTTTGTAGTCTTTGGCGAGCCTATTTACTTAGGATAACACTCAACAAATTCAGTCTGGAAGCTTTCATTTGAGTATGTTTGGATGATTTGTGTCCGCGATTGCGATGTCATCATTGTGAGCCCTTCTCGGAACATCGTTCAATTCATCTCGACAATAATGTCTGTCTATACAAGTATTTCAAGTCGGAAAATCTATTTGTGGATTTCAAAGTGATGCAAGAGTGAACTTCTCCAAAAGACATATTTTTCATGCAGTTCGTCCGTAATACTGTCGAAACCGCTTATTAGAATCACGGATAATGTTATCATTCGGGAATTGTCATCGCTTTCGCAAAGAACAGAACGAACCAATACCGTAACATGGGGAAAAATCGTTTATAGTTATCGGGAATCCGGTTTATGTAATCAATTTATTTTGGCAATGACAGAGTTATCAGTCACCATTTTCCCAACAGTTTGGCCACCACGATTACCTGACCTGAACCCTTGTGACTTCTGGCTCTGGGGGCCATCTGAAAAATGTTGTGTACGGTGGTCCGATTGCGAACTTGGCCGAGTTGAAAAACCGCATTACGTAACACATTCGCAACATCACCCCTGATACACTTCGATCTGTTGTGGAACATGCTGTTGTGCGCTTTCGGCTCATAGGAGAAAACGGTGGACATCATATTGAACATTTCTCGAGTAGCAGCTAATTTACCACATCCTTTTCTACGATTTCTCTTACGGTCACGTCTTTTAATTAGCATCTTATGGCGAGTACAGCGCCATCTACATTCACCCTGTATATATATATATATATCTTTTGGCGGTCCAAAAATTATTTGACATGAATGTCGCTCTCCACTTGTTAATACAAGATATGCAGAAGACTGGATGTTGTGAAGATATTTATTATTTGCGATGTTAATTTTTTAAGGAAGGAAAAAACTCATCTCTGCCTCCACCGGGAGTCGAACCCGGGTCCCTCGATTGCCGGACGAGTGCTCTGACCACTAAGCTACAGAGGAGATAGAGATTTTCCTTCGCTAGAGCGTTCTCTTACTTTCTGATTTTCTGCCAGTCTTGCGAACTATTCATTTTCTCTTATTTTTTTGGCCGGTCCGTGAAAATTACCTTTCATATTTATTTATTTTTGCCAATCTGCGAGATTTTGCAACTGCATTCACCAGTCCGCAAGTGTATAAAAGTTTAGATAAAAACGTAATATCTAATAATTTTGGTATTAAAAGAGAAAAAAAAGCATTTATACGTGGAATCTCGTAAATAAACATCCCGATTCCCGTAGTGCAGATAAATTCTCTTTTATTAATAGAATTCTTTGTGTCTTGTGTTAATAGATAAATCTTTTATTAATAGAATTCGGACGACCCAATGGATTTCAATCCATCACGAAACATTTCCTCAAACAAAAGAACCTTATTCGATAGCAGGAGTATCGATGCCATTGAACATGACACGGCAATGCATCACATTCTTCTCAGAACACCGAGTTTATAAAGAGCCTCGTCCTCAGAAAAAGACCCGGGAATTCCATCAGAGACTCGAATGTTTCATAAATATATCAGATATAAAAAAGCCTCAACGAGTGTAAATGGGATTTAGTAAGTAGAGATCATTACGAATGTTTTTTTTCCCGAGCTAATATATCTTGGAACGATTAATCTTGTCTAATACACGTGAGAAAAAAATATTCTCCTAACGTCCGCTGTCGATACCAAAGACTGTCGCACAAATTTGTCAACGAACGAAGGAAGGAAAATATCGCGCATAATTACCAATAATCTTTATTTTTCGCTGAAATCATCAGACTTATAATTTTGATAACTTTTGTGTCTATTCAGGTAGAAAATATCTGATTAAGTAAATGACGCATTTTTAAGAATAGGAATGAAACAAAATAATGTTCCTTAGACGTCATTGCATTGCGTGGGAAAATTTTATTTCAAAATCCTTTTGTACAAGATGTACGGAAAAACTGGCTAGATGAGTAGAGATGCCGTTTTTTTGGGGAGGCAAAAATCAGCATCTCTATACATATATATTGCAGTTTTACTTATACAGTCAAACGTTGTTAATAAGTCACTCTTGGGAGACCAAATATATCAAAAATATGATCTCGTAAAAGCAGAGAGTGACTCGTTAAACGGAGTAAGCCATGTCTCGGCTTGCCAATGACTCCGCCCACTGGCAGTTGAGTGATTGGCGGCGGGAGGGAAAAGAAAAACATGTTTTGCTGTAAAAACAACTTCAACGCACTTTTAGAAGACGGGATATTTCGGGGTGGCGGAAATGAAGATCAAATTTGACGAGATATCTCGGGATTGCTACTGAAAGGGGTTAGTCCATCACGGGAATAGCCATAGCAATCTGGTTTAGTCATCATCAGCAGGGCAAGACAGTGCCATCCATTGGCAGTTATTCGGCAATGACAACAGCTAACCACAGCGAGCTTCAAACCTACAATATCCCAATGTACAAGGATCTTATCATTACTTACACCCACAACTATTTTAAAATGCACATGGCAGCGGCTATTACTGAACTAACATATCACCTTGATATTCATGGCTGAAGTGTTTTTTAACCCCGTAATTGAAATTGTTGGGATAAGGAACAACTCTGTTGTTTTCTTAGATTAGTTTTCGAACACTTACTCTTCCGGGGATAAAACGATAATAAATTGCCCTATAACCGGAGTTGCGCTTGGGTCTACAAAAACCAAAAATTTTGTATCGTTTTAAAGCGTTCACGTTTCAGAAATAATAGTAAACTTTTTGTTTTCTCAATGAAGGTTTAATGCATGAAACATAGTAACAAACAATGTAGATAACAAGAAAAAAAGCTAGAAGGAATCAAATACCATTTTTCATAATATTATTTCACGTATTATTTTTCAAGCCAAACTTTCATTAACTATTCATATCTGAAGGAAGCACTCACTATGGAAAGTAGATAGAAATGCACTTATACCATTACGCATATTAATACCAAGCAGTTGCCAAAAAAAAACAAAAACAGGTGGTTAGGTTGCCCGAGTCAAGGCTATTTTTCAAGAAAGTTAAGTTTTTGTTCCTTTGAAAACCGGAATTTAAAATTCACGAGTCTTTTTTTCACAATTCAAGAATGAGAAAGAGTATATTGTATACAGGGTGTCCTGCAAGTTCTAATGCTGCCTTTATCTGATCAACCGTTCGTCGTAGAGGTGGTTTTAATTTAAGAAAAGAAATGCTCAAAATACGCTCAGAAATCACCCTGTGCCAGTTTCGAGCGAGGAAATACGTGTCACAGAATAAGTAAAAAAAGTAATCTATAGTTTTACACGGCTCCCACGTACTCTAATTTTTAATTAGAAAGTTGTTTCCCTGCCTCTCCGTAGTCCTACAAAAAAATTCACGCTACCAAGCGCAATGTTCGCTGAGATATTTGAATTGAAAAACAGAAAAAAGAGGAAACCCCCCCCCCCCTTTACTCTTGTTATAAATTAAAATATATCATTGAATAAGCTCGAGGAAGACAGGACAATAACTTTCTAGTCAGAACCGAGCGTATAAAAATTTTGATTTTTTTTATTTTGCGACTCATATTGAAGTGATTTCTCCGGTCCTTTGAAGTTCGTTATAACGGTATTCGACTGCAGTTTTTCCTGAAAATAGCTTCCAATTTGTAAATGATTCTCAATTTCAAATGTGGCAATTACAGGGTGGGCAGAAAGTCCGTAAAATCATAAAAACCGGAAAAATAAGCGAAATAAAAAACGGTTTGCAGGGTTAGCATCACTGGGATTTTTTTGAAAGGAAAAAGAAACTAAAAACAGCCGGTAGGTGGCACTGGTATGAGCGACTTCAGTGGAAATGTGCAAATGAGACTGTTATAAGAACTTGCTCTCCTAATCCACATTCAGTTCACTGTTGTTAACCGTGTATGTGAACAAGGATGCTGAGTGCGAAGGATAAAGCTTTGGTGTGAAAGCAATGTGCTGTTATCCAGTGTGGTGGTGGTCATGTGGAAGACATACTGGTGTAATAAACGATTTGGAGGCACTCTGTTCGTTATTTGCCTTTTGTTTTCATTCACTTCTGTACGTTATTTGCCTTTCTTTTCATTCACTTCTGTACGTTATTTGCGTTTCTTTTCATTCACTTCTGTACGTTATTTGCCTTTCTTCACCCTCACTTCTGTACGTTAGTGCCACCTATCGGCTGTTTTTTGAGTTATTTTGTTTCCCGTCTTAGAAAATTTCCCTTAACGTCGCGATACTAACCCTGCAAACCGTATTTGTTTCGGTTATTTTTCCTGTTTTTATGAATTTTGAAAGTTTCTACGGACTTTTTGCCCGCTCTGTATAATACGGATCAGGGAAATTTTGAAATCTGCTTTTTGTGACACATTAATTCTCAAAGCTGGTACAGATTGATTTTTCAACACATTTTGAGCATTTTTTAAATTAAAGCTATTCCTTTTGACGACGAACGGTTGATGATATAAACGCCGCATTAGAACTTACAGGACACCCTGTACAATAATGAATGACGAAATAAAGCAGAGGTGCATGTACATATACGGCTTGTTTTCGATAATTAAAGTACCTAAGAGTTTCTTTCCATCCCCCCTCCATTCATTAACAAATGAAAACAAAAACATTTTTAATTTAAACTATCGAGTAGATTTGAAAAATTCAGAGAGATGTCACTTTTTATTTAAGAGCCATCTTTGATAGAACCCATTTTTTGAAACTTTTAGAGATTTTCATTTTCTACTAATAAAAAGAAATTACACAGTTTCAATGTGTTCGCGTCTGAACATGAAAGATTGCGATACAAAGGCGAGTCGAGAGAGAAGTAACCCGTAATAACTCTATCATACACTTATTATAGATGTACTAGAGTAAGTACACTATTTATAAGAATGTATTGTATGGTATTGACGATAGAACTGGATGGAAATGGAATTTTGTCATATTTCTTTGATGTTTGAAATGATCGAACTGAAAGTTTATTTTTTTTTCGAAGAAAACTGAACGAATGCCACATCCGGGTGGGCGGCTCATCAAATTGTCAATGAGGGACAGGTATGGAAAAAAAAACAGCTTAGCGTTTTCAGGTCCTGGCTCCAGAAATGTGTGAGCTGCTTTTTCTTTCTCCATGTACAGGGTGGGCAGAAAGTCCGTAGAAACTTTTAGAATTAATAGAAACCGGAAAAGTAACCGAAATAAAAAACGGTTTGCATCGCTAGGTCACGGAATTTTTTTGACAGGAAAAAAATATAATTCAAAAAACATCCGATAGGTGGCGATAGTACGAGCGACTTCGGTGGAAATATGCAAATGAGACGGTTATAAGAACTTGCGCTCCTACTCCACAACTAGTTCACCGTTGTAAACCGTGTATGTGGACCTACTGCACTCTGCCGTTGCTGGACTTGTGACTCGTCTGCAATGTGTTATCCCCTGTGGTGGGAGTCATGTGGAACACATACAACAAACGATTTGGAGGCATTCTGTTCGTAATTTGCGTATCTTTTCTTTGACATGTGTACGTCAGCGCAACCTATCGGCTGTTAATTTTTTCCTGTCAAAAAAATCCCCGTGACCTGGCGATGCTAGGTCCCTGCGCAAACCGTTCTTTATTTCGGTTACTTTTCCGGTTTTTAAGAATTTTTAAAGTTTCTACGGACTTTTTGCCCACCCTGTAGAACTTTTTCTTTTGAACTCAGTGAATCAACCCATGAAAAAATTCGAATGCATTTTTTTGTGAATTATACTTTACAAAAAAACAATAATAAAGATTTGCTGACATTTATGTTTTTAATTCACTTTTCGACTATCAAAAATGTAAAAAAACAAAAAAAACCATTTTGATAATTTTATGAAATGAATGCTTGGATCTTGAAATCGACTATAAAATGTTGACGCCAAATCTGTGACTACAGCAGTACTATATAATGTGTTGCGACTATAGTAATACACATAAACCTAAAAATGGTCGTAATTGTCGCGAAAACGGTCAAATGATTGAATTCGATGTTTTGCTCTATAATTTGTTTTACAAAATGACAAAAACCTACCATGGTATTATCCTTGATCAAATTAAACTGTGACAACAAAGGTGGTAGTGCTTTGAGTAGTTATTATGGGGGGTGGGACGAAAAATATAAACATTGCTGGAGTCATATAAGCTATAGGTGGAGAAAAAAAATATATGCATATGTACACAAAAATAAATTCATTGGGAAAAATGAATTATGGAACTTTGGAATGATATATATACAGTCGAATCTCGTCATAACGAACTCCAAGAGACCAAAGAAATCACTTCAAATTATAACGAAATTTCGTTGTAAATTAATTCCAGGTTCTTGCATTGTACCTACGGAAACTTATGAGGGGGATTAAAAAAGTGTTCGTTAAAACGAGATTTTCGCCATAAAGGTATTCGTTAAAACGGGATTGGATTCGACTGTATAAAGTGTTTTCTAGCTATTTTTTTGTGAATTAGTGCTAAGTGTAAGTACTATTTATTCTTGAAGACGAACCAGTGGTATTAAGGTTGAAGGAAAACTGATTTTTGTAAATGAGCTAAAGTTATTTGTAAAAATAAAGATGTCGAAGAGGTAATATTTGTAGGCGGTTAAATAGTAAAGAACAAGTATAGGCGAGAGATAATCATTGGTGATGAATAGTAAAATTCTGTTTTGAATAGAAATGATTGGTTGAAGATTAGTAAGGCAGTCGCTGCCTCAAGCAAGAAGACCGTACATTAAATGGGAATGGGGAAAAAACATAGTAAAGTATTAATAAAAAGTTGTTAGTTGAACATTGTTTTAGGTAGTAGAATTTGTTAAGTATGAATCTAAGTTTATTTAATAAATATTTGACACGTGATTTCCATTTCATATCTTGGGCAATATACAAACCTAGATATTGTATTTCACTGACTTCCTCTAGATCTTGACAAGTACAAGATAAATCATTGTTGCAGTTAGTGTCATAGAAAACAATGCTTAAGTCAGGTTGGTTAATGAGATTTAACGAAAAATTTATAAACTTGGTTTTAGTAGAGATAATTTGGAGGTCATTAGCGAGGAACAAATTTCTTACTTTTAAGAGGTCATTATTAACAATATTTCGGAGAGCTTGATAATCAGAAGCAGAAAAGAGAGGAACCGCGTCCGTAATTATTTCACCTTCAACATCGAGTTTACAAAAGTCATTAATGAAAACAGTAAAAGTAAGCGGACCAAGTACTGAGCCCAGAGGAATATCTTTTATTATATTCATAGGATCACTAATACATTTAATAGATTGTGTTCTATTGTCCAAATTTCATGAAAGTGTCTTTGTCTATTGTTCTTTACGAAAGTGTAGTCATCTTATATTGATGAATTCGAATAACACTAATTGTATATGAAGAGATGGTATTTTTTCGGCCTGAAATCTCTTTTCCTTCCAAATCTCAGTTTCGGCATAACATCCAGAAAATTCAATTTCTCACTAATTGTGTACTTGCCTTTCAATGTTTCCACTTTCACCGTAAACCATCTCTTCTTTTCAAGAAAAGTATCAAAGATAGTTTTTACATTTATAACTTGTTTAACTTCTTCATACCAGATTGCAATGTCAAAAATCGAAAAAGCAATTAGAAAAAAAAAACCATTTCAAATATGAATTAATTAAATTATGAGGTGTTTTGTTTCGAAAAACAAAAATCTTACAAAATTTCGTCGCATGTCAGAAGTAACGATATCACGAAAAACTTTTGTATAGCTTCAAGTGATAATTTATGAAATGAAGAGCTTTAGAAAGGAAAATAATCATGTTAAGATATCAAATTCCTAGTGGGGGGATTCCGTTATTTATATGCTTGACGTGTCACCGATTCCAATGTCTTTTTAAAAAATGCCGCTTTTAACAGAGGTTTATTACATGAGATACGCGATGATTAGCATTAATGACTTTCAGAAGAAAATCTGCTTTGAGAGAGAGTATGTCTTTGAAAATACACTTATACGGAGGATCATAAAGCATATAATTCTAATACGAACCACTTAAGCTAATGGAAATGAACTCCACATAAATGCGTGTTTCATCAAACAATCGTCGAAATATAACTAGGAAAACGTATTTCGAAATTGAAAGCGATATTTCTGGAGTGATTCAATGAATTAATGAAGCCTCGTCATCATGAGAACATCATTAGAAATGAAAAATCGCAATAAGAAAATAGCTTTTACATTTGTGATTTCTTCGAGTTTCAACAATATTTAAATTTCGATGCGCAAAAGTTTTCTAAATTTTCCAGATGTTTGTTTTACGAGAGGTTCCGCACTTTTCCCATTTCTCATGAAACCGAAATCTCTCTGGAATATTCCTATACCGAAGTTTCATGAAATACTTGAAGAAAGAATTGTTTTTTTTTTGCCAGTGTAAGACTCATCTTCAGAATGATGATTCTTTTTTAACGATTCTTCCAGCCATTTCAATATTTAAGTATTGTCAAGCACGAAATCATGCGTAGAATGAGTTCACTGGTATTTACTGTACAACGTACATATGAATTTCCATGCGGACATGAAGCGATCGATGTGATCGCCTTACTGGTGAATAGATGAACTATCTTCTCTAAATAAAATTTCTTATTATTTTGATAGAAAAATATTTGCCTCATCATAACTGTTTTATTTTTATACGTGGTACACGATACTACGAGGATGCTATGAAAAACACTTACATTCATGTAATCTACCATAAGAATATAGGCAAATTTCATATGGTGTAACGCGCTCGAATTGTTATATCAAATCAATGCCAAACCTTAAGGAAAAAAATAATAGTGGGTAATTACTATAAAATATTTTTACGCACGCTGAAAACGTGAATTCGTTTCAGCTGAAATAACTCGTGATCCGTGGGATATAGAAACATATTTTCAATTAGAAATATTGGCCAAATAATATATTCATTTTGGATACGTCATTTGTTTTGACAGGAGCCGAAAATGACCGAAAGAGGTAAAAAATATAATTTTTTATGCGGTTCCCCGACCTCTAATTAGAAAGTTTTTTTCGGTCATGAGGAAAAAAAAATCAGTGCAATTCGTTGACATATTTGTGTTCGAAAATAGGTCAAACTGAAGGGAAAGAACAGCATATATTAAGAAGAAAATTAAAAAAACAGGCCGAATCATTCTTTCGTGATTACACTTCATTGAAATATTTTCCATGTTCCGAGATGTACCCTTAAGTTTCAAGGCAGCTACATCCCAGGTAAAACTTCACTTAGAAACATGGAATACTTTATTTTTTTTGCACTCAGTAGAGACAGGGAAACAACTTCTAAATTCAAATTTAGAGGACACGGGGAGACCGTCTAAGAAAAAATTGAATTTCGTATCTGAAAGAAGCAAAAAATGATGCGTCTAAAATATACATGTTATTTGGGTAGTTTTCCCAGTAGAAAATCTGTTTCTATAGCCAACTGTTTACGAGTTGGTTGAACTGAAATGGACGCAAGTTTTCGCCCTGTATATATTCATGCACAAGGTTACACTTTTTAAAATTTACATTTTTCTATATTGTTACGAACTATCGACGATAGATGGCGCGATTCGTTCGATGGCTCTCAGAAATATCGAAATCGGTTGATACCGGTTTCGGTTTTGCGGAAATGACTGCGATTGGCAGAGAGCTGGTGGGAAAATTCTAGAAAGTCCCGCCCCTCCAAACAGTGATTCAACGCCCCTCCATGCAGTCCGTATGGTAGCGCCGTCGACTAGGAAACTGTAAAATAGAATTTTGTGGAATGTTCTTTTTCTCGAAGTTTCTCCGGGGTTATAAATAGTGCGGCGCTCACAAGATGGCAGACTAAAAGAGGCTCAAGGAGACTCGAATAAGAGAGAGACTGGATGAAAAGTCAGTCGTGTTTAAACGTTGAGCGAAAGTAGTTAGCTCTCTGATTCGGCTGTAAATACGTATAAATTGCTGTTCTGTAAATAAATCTGTGTTTGTCCGTCGGAACGCTTCTTGTTTTGCAACCTCGAAGTCTTGTGGAAAATTATCCGGAACAATATTATATATATATATATATGTAATGTAGAAATATTTACATTATAAAAATTAAATGTTTACGTCGAAACTCACCAATATCAGCGCCATAGGCAGCTGCAATGTGCAAGAATCCGCGCGACGAGACGAATCTGGTGACTAGAGGTTCGACGAGTGACGAGGCGCGACGCAACGATATGTATGTAATATATATATATATATATTGACTATATATATAACCATCGTATCACACTGTAGTGCCAGAAAAACTGGTACAGACGAGCGTTTGCAAATGAATGAGAAATGAAACTAGTCAGCGTACGTCGATGTGGTCAGAAGCACCTACAAATACAAAAGGTACCTAGGGAAGCTGTTAGATCGGTTTCCTACTGCTAAAATGACAATTTATCATGATTTAAGAGACTGTCTGTGAAAGGAGCTTAGTAGTCGGCATTCGTGTGATGGTAGTCGTCTACTGAGTTTCCGAGGTAGTAGTGAAATTTGGATTTTCGCCCATCATAATCGCAAGAGCGTACCGCGAATATAAGGAATCCGGAAAACACATCAAATCTCCGACAGAGATGCGGGCGGTACCTGAAGGAACGGATCTCCAACGGCTGATAAGAATCGCTTTACGAGATAGACGTGCAACACTGCCTCAAAAAAAAGTCACTGCAGATGTCAATGTCGGGGCATCAACAAGTAAGAGTCGGCATGCAAACTGTTCAACGTTTTCTCCTTGATATGGGCTTTTGGATCCGAATGCCAACTCGAGTACCTTTGAGCAAGGCCGTAACTAGGATTTTTGCCGCCCCCAAAACGTTAAAATTCGATAATTTTGTAATGGTGTTCTTTGTTTCCATCTGAAACTGCTGCCCCCCAAATTTTGCCGCCCGGGGCAGTTGTTCCTTCTGCTCCCCTCTAGTTATGGCCCTGCCTATGACGACTGCCTTTCTTTCTTTCAAACCGACCACAACTCCGGTCTGTCACCATAAGTAATTTAATACCGAGTGAGTACTACCAGAAGTGCGAGTGTGTGTAGCTAACAGTCTGAGTGCTTATATACTGTTGTGTCTGAGTTTCCAGTGCTGCCATCTATATTACAGAAGTGAAGTGTAATTATTCGAAGTCTCAGTCCTCATTCGAGGCGCGAATGCGGGAGATCAGCTCGCATTCGCGCCCTGAATTCGGTAACCATAGGAAACCAATTTCAGCCGACCACCAATGTGGCGATGGTGGGTTTTGAACAAGAGGATGCGAGTCCTTTACTGTGACCACTCGAACACCGGAGCGGCTACCTTTAATGAATGCAAGGAACAAAACTATGAGCCTCAGCTGGGCTCGCCAGCTCCGTCATTGGACTGTTGACGACTAGAAACATATTTCATGGTCTGACGAGCCACGTCTTAAGTCGTATCGGGCTGATAGATGCGTACGGGTATGAGAAAACACCATAAAACCATGGGGCCTTGCACGTCAACAGGAGAATGTTCAGGATAATAGAGGTTCTGCCATGGTATGGGACGTGTGTATTTGACGTGATACGGGACCTCTGATGAGGCTACAGACGACTCTGAGTGCTGGCCAGTACGTAAACATCCTTTCTGATCATTTACACCCATTCATTTTCTGTATGCATTCCGGCGGCCTTGGACAATTCCAACAACACTGAGACACCATACACGTCAGAAGTTGCTACCGAGTTGTTCAAAAAACACACTTCTGACGTCAGCATCCTCCGTAAACCCCCTAGATCCCGTGACGAACATTATTGAGCACATATGGGATACCTTTTAACGTGGTGTACAAAATCCAACTCGCACCGTTATGGAGTTGTGGACTGTCCTGTGGAGAGAATCGTGGTGTGATTTGCCTTCAGGATACCTTCACACATTAGTGGAGTTGTTGCAGCAGTTCTGAGTGCTCTAATGGGACCTACACGACATTAGGTAGGCGTACAAGTTCTTCTCGCACTTCCTATTTACGAACGGGACAAAGTTTCACAAAATATTAACAAGAAAAAAAATATTGACATTAAGTGAGATCCACGGACATATTTACAGCTTCATGCAAATCACATGTACACATGAACAAATCAATGAAAGATTTCTTCCGTGCTATAAATTTAAGCCACAATAACAAACGACAATTTCTTGGTCTAAATAAATCCTCTCGTGACCAAAGTTTAGCACAGTAATCAAACCAAAGATTTTTCTTGCTTGGAAATAACTACATTCACGAAGGTTATTTTTTTGAGTTTTACTTTCTCTTTTAGCAAAAAAATATATTTTCCCACAAAAAATGTTTATGTTAATCACCGAACGATTATAAAATGCACACCTACATATGCGATGATTTGGGAAATACTTAATTCCATAACATTAAGTTATCTCTTGAGTATTTTCCAAAATGAATTCGATAACATAAGGGAGAGAAATTAGATACATAGAAAATATTCAAATAATTTTCAGCCAATGTGTGTTCATCAGTTTACGTTCACTCAATGTTTCTCGTTAATGTTGCACAAATAGTGAAATTTTTGTAATGAATTTTGGACACTTGTCATTAGAGAAAATCTCGTTTTAAAGAGCCTTTAGACACCAAGGCGTTATTTTATTTCTATGAGCACCGGTTTTCTCTTACTTGTATATATTATGTAACAGAATTCACATTTACTTACAAATTGTTTCTTACAAACAATGAATTGATACGGATTTTTTTAACAAATATTATCTTGTGAATGCATAAATAATGAAAGTATTTTTTATTTACTAATTGAACACGTGGTTTATTCCATACAGCCCAAATTTTGCGCCAAAATCATATAAAAGACTCTTTTTCGGAAATAACATTGACAAAGATGTTTCTTTTGCCTTTTCAAATTCTTTACCACAAAACATCTGATTTTACACAAAGCTATATATTTCGGATAATTAATACCTGCTAATTTTAAAAACTGAAAGATACAACTGCGAAAATGTTCGTTAGTACATGTTCATTGAAATTTTCTCGTTGGTATTGTAATACTACTAAAAAAAACTCATGTTATCCTGCACATGATATTCATTAGAGAAATTTTCATTCTTAAGTATCTTCAACTTCAGGGTATTTTTTCCTTTTATGAACTTTCATGATTCGTTCTGTTGTGAAGGTTTTTCCACAGGGGATTCACAGTCGTAAGGCTTTTCTCCAGTGTGAGTCATTCTGTGTGATAGTAAGTGATTAACCCTCACGAATACCTTCGGACACAGTTCACATTTGTAATATTTTTCACCGGTATGAATTCTCTTATGGTTGGTCAAATGAGACTTCAAAGAGAATTGTTTTTTTACAGATTTCGCATTTGTTAGAATTGTCTTCTCTGTGGATTCTTTTGTGAGTGAATAAAAGGTCCGTACTTAGAAATTGTTCATCGCAAACGTCACATTTGTAGGGTTTTTCGCCAGTATGAATTCTTCTATGCTTGTTTAAGATGGAATTCCTTGAAAACCGCTTGTAGCAAATTTCACACCCGTAAGGCTGTTCTCGTGTGTGAGTGATTCGATGGCATTGCAAATGATGCAACCTCTTGAATATCTTCGGGCAAAATTCGCACTTGTAAGGCCTCTCTCCGGTGTGTATTATTTTATGAATGGTCAAATGCCATGCACTTGCAAAACCTTTCTTACAAACAACACATTGATAGGGATTATCACCAGTATGGATTCTCCTGTGAATAAGTAAATGGTTCTTCTTCGAAAATTTTTCATCGCATACGTCACATTTGTAGGGTTTTTCGCCAGTATGAATACTTTTATGCGTGTTTAAGATGTGTAGGAAGCTGTTGAGCAGCCGCTGAAAAGGAAGAAATGTAACGTGACTTTGTGCTCGAGCGAACGAGCGATTTGTAAGAACGTCAAGCTTAAAAAAGAAAGTATGAGAGCGGTAGTATTGGAGAGATTGAATTAAGGGATGGTAGAGGAGAGTAGTCGTATTTAGGCTACGCTTGTTAATGTTCTGAATTCGAATAAAGTCTGCTTTTTTGAAAACGTTAGTAAAAACCCGGAATACTTGAATTGAAGCCGCGGCCATTTTCCTTAGGAGCCAACAGATTTATCAGAAGCGGGATATAAAACCGGACTGCGATAGAAGAAAATGTCATTTCTCGTGAGAGGACGAAAGAAAGACTTGGAGATGCTGGCATTGGAGTTGGGAGAGAAGCCGTCTTCAGATGACAGAGTCGCCGATCTGAAGAATCTCATCGTCATGTCGAAGAACTATGAAGAGGAATTTGTTAGAGGCCTCCTCGAGCAGATCATCGAAACCCGTCAAGAAGAAGCCGAAGCTCTGCGACGGAAAGAAGAAGCCGAAGCTCTGCGACGGAAAGAAGAAGCCGAAGCTCTGCGACGGAAAGAAGAAGCCGAAGCTCTGCGACAGAAGAAAGAAGATGAAGCTCAGCGACAGGAACGAGAGGCCGAACGGCAGTTCGAACTGGAGCGTCTTCGGATAACATGTGCCGCGTCGCGAAATATCGATGATGACACCGAAAGTCATCGCATCGTACCGTGCGATTTGACCAAGAAGATACAGAAGTTCGACGCGGATAACGGGGATTTAAGTCTGTATTTACAGTACTTCGAATGCCAAGCCGAACTTGCGAGAGTACCAGAGGAACAATGGGTTACTAGCTTATTAGTGTTACTGCCTTACGAAGTGTCCGAAATCGTGATCCGTGAACCCAAGGAGAGGATTAACGACTATGGTTTCGTCAAGGGACTGTTGCTGAATCGATTCAAGCTGACGACAGAGAAGATACGGCAAAAGTTTATCCAGCACTCCCGACGTCTGAAGTCGACTTGGAAGGACTTTGGATATGAATTGAATGTCTTCTTTTCCGAGTGGCTATCTCTTCTGAATGTTACCGAGTTTGAATCATTGAAGAAACTGATCGTCACAGAACAGATGAAATCGCGGGTACCGACGAAAATTCGTGAACATTTCATCGATCAATGGTCTAGTTTTGTGAACCCTGATGAATTAGCGAAGAAGCTCGATGAATACGAAGTCGTGAGATCCGAGATCGAGGATGTAAAAAGTCACAAGTTCACCGGGATTGATGAACGAAGATCCGGATTTTGGGATGACCAAAGGGTAGATGCTCACCGAAGAACCGTTGCTCAGGATCGAATTGTGCACGTGGATCCAAGGAGAGATATAATGATGGGAACGACTTTGAACCGGAACAATCGACCTCGTATGAGTGAAGTTCGTGACGGCGAGGGACAACGTGTCAGGCCAACGGTTCCGAGAGACAATAAGCGGCAGGAATGGGAGCCCAGATGTTTTTCGTGTGGATACCTGGGTCATGTGTCGCGTGATTGTCCAAGAAAGAAGAATTTAACATGCCGCCTGTGTGGTGTGGCCGGTCATATTCAAAAGCACTGTGATCAGACTACAACGAAGAAAGTCAACTTGGCAGCAAATGGTTGTGCTGATTGTTACGAAGGGAACTGCATCAAAAATGCTAGGATCAATGATGGGCGTCTCATCTCATGTTTGATCGACACTGGAAGTAGTGTGACATTGCTGAAGAAGTCCGTAGCGGAGGATATGAAGCTCAAGTATGTGCCGAAATCAGAAGAATTATTCGGTTATGGAGATCTGGTGAAGCCATCAGCAGTTGCACTTGGGAAACTTAACGTGGATTTGGAAGTGGATGGTGCAAAGTCAGCTGTGGATGTGTTGGTCGTCGATGATAATGCACAGTCGTATGATTTGATAGTTGGACGGAACTATCTGATGTCGCCGGAAATTGAGTTTGCCGGGAGTGGAGGAAGACTGCGCGTGTGGCACGCAAGTGAGTTGCCATGTGTTCGAGATGTCGGAGTCGAGGAGAAAAGGATAGAGCTGATGACCATGAATCCAGAAGAAGTTGACGGTGCAACGATGGAGGTCATCGATGCCAGAACAGAAGATGTGGAGGACGGACTGGTGCTGATGAAAGGAAGCCAAGGAAATACTGATGTCTTGCTAGAAGTCGTGAAGGGGAAAACGAAGGTTCCTATTTTGAATTTAGGAGAACATGTTGTGAAGTTTGGTGAAGGACAGTGTATCGGTCGTGCGTCAATCGTTGTTGATAAACTGAGCATGAGGGAATTAGAAGAATCTGATGAAGCTGTAGGAAACCCCGAAGTCAGAAACTCTTTTGTGTGTGATGAGCTACGTGAAAACTTGGATATTCTGGTGGATGAAGAAGTGAGTCCTTCGACTGATTGCTGCGTGAGTGAGGCCGTCATAGGATCGAGGGACATTGAAGTAATCTGTGAGGATGATATCATTTCAAGTGTGGCCTTGAAGGATGAACTGTGGGATGAATTACAGTCTCGCGATAAGAAATTTGCTAATGTGGGTACTACGTGTGAGGGACGAGGACGTAAGAGAAGAGGAATTCGTTTAGATGAGATAAAGTTCGACGATTCAACTGAGAAAGAAGAAAAGCGTGAAGTTTGGTCATTGGTGAATGAGTATAGAGATGTTTTTGCATTGTCCATTGAGGAACTTGGGTGTACATCGTTGACTAAGATGGACATTAAGGAAGTAGAAGGCAGCAAACCTATTTGTGTACCGCCGTATAGAACAAGTTTGTCTGAGAGGACGGCAATCAGCGATATCGTGAAAGAATGGAAAGATAATGGTATAGTTACAGAAACTAGGTCACCGTATGCTAGTCCAGTATTATTGGTGAAGAAAAAGACAGGTGAAAATCGATTAGTTGTGGACTACCGTCGATTGAATAATCAGACAGTGAAAGACAAATTCCCATTGCCACGAATCGATGATTTACTGGAAAATTTGGCTGGGTGTAAAGTGTTTACGACGTTGGATCTAGCTCATGGATACTTGCAGATACCGCTAACGGAGGAAGCGAAGTTGAAAACGGCATTCATCACTCCAGATGAAACAGGACACTTTGAACGTATGATATTCGGGTTAGCAAATGCACCAGCAGAGTTTCAAAGACTGATGTGTCAAATGTTGGGTCCACTCATGAACACTAAGGTCTTATGCTATCTCGATGATATCTTGATACCAGCGAAGGATTGGACAGATATGATGGAGCGAATTAGAGAAGTGTTCGAAAGACTGAGAACAGCCGGATTGACGCTGAAGTTGACAAAATGTGAATTCGGGAAAAGAGAACTGGAGTTCTTAGGATTCGTTGTCAATGCAGAAGGCATTCAGCCAGGTTCGAGGAAGTTGAAAGCTGTCAAAGACTTTCCGATTCCCGGTAACGTTCATGAACTACGTAGATTTCTAGGATTGACTAGTTATTTTAGAAGATTTATAAAAAACTATGCACAGAAAGCTGATCCATTGACACGATTGACTCGAAAGAACGAAGAGTTTACTTGGAAAGAGAAACAGACAAGAGCTTTTGAAGAACTGAAGTATGCGTTGATGTGCCAACCCATACTATCACACTATGATGCGAGAGCGGAAACCGAAGTCCATTGTGACGCGAGCTCAATTGGGTTAGCGGGAATGTTGTTGCAGAAAGGAACGAACGGCAAGTGGCATCTAGTATATTGTGTGAGCAAGAAGACCACAGAAACTGAGAGTAAATATCACTCGAGTAAATTGGAATTGATGGCGATTGTTTGGACGTTGGACAGATTGCGACAATTCTTAATTGGGATCAAGTTCACTATCGTCACTGACTGTCAAGCTTTGGTCTACATGAATACAAAGAAATGCATGAATCCACAGATAACCAGATGGTTTGATCTAATTCAGGAATATGACTTCGAGGTGAAACATCGATCAGGATCAAAAATGGCACATATAGACGCACTTAGTAGAGCACCTGTAGCAGAGTCAAAAGATACTCTAGACTCATTTATCGATCAGAAATTAGAGATATGCTTAACTCTCACTGAGGAAGATCAAATCCTAATGATCCAGCATACAGATGACGAACTGAAGAAAAAGATAGAACTATTACAGAAAAACGATACGGACCGGACCAAGGAGGAAAAACAATTAGTTCTTGGGTACGAGCTGAAGAATAACCGACTCTTCAGGAAGGTGGACGATAAAGGAAAATTGAAACTACTCTATGTAATTCCGAAGTGCATGCGGAAAGGTACTGTAATCAAATTTCATGATCTTATGGGGCATTTCGCCACAGACAGAACAGTTGGGAAGATCAAGGAAATGTACTGGTTCCCATACATGAAACGCTATGTAAAACGTCATATAGCTATGTGTCTGGAATGTTTGGTCAATAAGTTACCGGCAGGTAAGCAACAGGGATTGCTGCACGCAATCGAACCCGGAAAAAGACCGTTTGCAGTGATACATATGGATCATCTGGGACCTTTTGTCAAAAGTTCGAAGGGAAATCAGGAGCTACTAGTGATCACTGACAACCTTACCAGATTCGTACGATTATTTCCAGTTAGAAATACTTCAACTACTTGTGTAATGAAATCGGTCGACATCTTTGTGAATGACTTTGGACTACCGGACCGAATTATAAGCGATCGTGGTTCTTGTTTTACGTCACAGCAGTTTGAAAAGTACTGCAAGGATAACGGAATTCACCATACGCTCAATTCAACGAAACACCCTAGAGCAAATGGGATGGTCGAAAGAGCAAATAGGACTATATTGTCGTCGATAACTACAGGTATGGAGAACAGAGACCATAAGGACTGGGACGTGAAAATCAAGTTGGTAGAACGAAATCTGAACAACTTTGTGAACAAGTCATCTGGTAAGACACCATTTGAGATGTTGCATGGATATTCTCCAAGATTCAATGATGGAATGTTGAGACGGTTAGCAGATGAGGAGAATAACTCGTGGATGGATCCAGAGGAAGTAAGAAAAGAAGCTCGAGATATAATCGTGGAGAATCAAAGAAAAATGAAGAGCACCTTCGATAAGCGCAGATGTGCTACAATAGTGTTCGAACCAGGCGAGGTTGTTGTTATAAAGAAAAGTCCGAGAGCCATGGGGCAACCGACGAAGACTCAACCGAAGTATAGAGGACCGATGACTGTCACGGCTGTATTACCGAATGACACGTATCGGGTGACTGAATTGGAATCAACAGTGAAAGGTCATCTATACACGACAACAGCGCACGTGAGCCAACTAAAAGCTTGGAGGTGTGAGTCTGAGTCCGATGATGAAGACATTTCAGTGCAAGAAAAAGATGAGCCAGTGTTACCAAGACGTAATCCGAAGAGGTCGACATGTAAAGACCAGTACTGTGGGGCAATCGGGACGATTGAAGGTCAGGATGACCGAGTGTAGGAAGCTGTTGAGCAGCCGCTGAAAAGGAAGAAATGTAACGTGACTTTGTGCTCGAGCGAACGAGCGATTTGTAAGAACGTCAAGCTTAAAAAAGAAAGTATGAGAGCGGTAGTATTGGAGAGATTGAATTAAGGGATGGTAGAGGAGAGTAGTCGTATTTAGGCTACGCTTGTTAATGTTCTGAATTCGAATAAAGTCTGCTTTTTTGAAAACGTTAGTAAAAACCCGGAATACTTGAATTGAAGCCGCGGCCATTTTCCTTAGGAGCCAACAGATGGAATTCCTTGAAAACCGCTTGCAGCAAAATTCACACTCGTAAGGCTGTTCTCCTGTATGGATGATTCGATGGTATTGCAAATGGTTCAACATCTTGAATGTTTTTGGGCATAACTCGCACTTGTGCGGTCTCTCTCCGGTGTGAATTATCGTATGAGCAGTCAATTTCCATGCACTTGCAAAGCCTTTCTTACAAACAACACATTGATAGGGATTATCACCAGTATGGATTCTCCTGTGAATAAGTAAATGGTTCTTCTTTGAAAATCGCTTATCACAAATGTGACATTGGAAGGGTTTATCACCAGCATGAACAAATCTTCCATGCTGCTCTAGGTTACCCTTTCTTGTAAATAGCGTATAGCAAATGGCAAACTGGTAAGGCTTTTCTCCTGTGTGAATGATTCGATGGTGTTGCAAATGATGCACCCTCTTGAAAGCCGTCGGACATAATTCACACTTGTAGGGTCTCTCTCCGGTATGAATGATTCGATGGTGTTGCAAATGGTTCACCCTCTTGATAGCTTTCGGGCATGATTCGCATTTGTAAGGTCTCTCTTCGGTGTGAATTATCTTATGAGTAGTTAAGCGCGATATACTTGCAAAGCCTTTCTTACAAACACCACATTGATAGGGAGTATCACAAGTATGGGTTCTCCTGTGAACAAGTAAATGGTGCTTCTTCGAAAATTGCTTATCACAAATGTCACATTGGAAGGGTCTCTTACCACTGTGAACAATTTTTTTCATGCTCCTCTAAGCCGTGCTTTCTTGTAAATCGCCTGTAACATATTTTACACTGATAAGGCTTTTCTCCAGTGTGGGTCGTTCTATGGTTTCGCAAGTGATGAATAAACTTGAATTGTTTCGGGCATAATTCGCATTTGTAAGGTTTTTTTTTACCGGTATGAGCACTTTTATGACTGTTCAATCTTTGATCACTTACAAATACTTTGCAGCAGAATTCGCACTGGTAAGGCTGTTCTCTTGTGTGTGTCATCGTATGGATGTTCAATTGATTTTTACTTTGAAGCACTTTGGTACAAAATTCGCATTTGAATGGCCTCTCTCCAGTGTGGATTGTGCAGTGTCTGTCCAAGTGATGCTTTTGAGAAAATCTCTTTTTGCACAGTTCACACTCATAGGGGTTTCTCCAGTATGAGTTCTCCTATGAATGAACAACTTTTGCTAACGCGAAAAGCATTTATCGCAAAGTTCACATTTGTGATGTTTTTCTGAGGCATGGATTGCTTTTCGAGTGTCCAATTGATTTTTCAGTGGAAACACTTCATGGCATGATTCACATTCACGACGTTTCTGAGCAGAATGGATCTTCTCCTGCTTAATCAATTTACAGGATCTTATGTTTCGAACCACGTGTAGGTTTCGCCTTCCTTTGTGTCCATGATGGATCCTTATGTGGTTCCCCAGAAAAAAACGGCAAGAGAAACTCTTCTCGCAGTTTTAACACTTATTAGTTAGTTCACACTTTAAGACTTTTTGAGAACGCCGATCTGTTTATTTTCGGTTGATTCGAGGCTTTCGCTTTAGATATGAGTTCCGCGTCAGATTTCGTGCTTTATCTATTCGTAGCTTTATCAATTGATTTGGATGACTTCGAATCTTTTCTCACCGAAATTTCATCAATTACTTCCTCACCTGAATCATTCGGGAGACTTGTTTCCATCTTTGATTACCAGAGAGCTCAGGCTAAGACCATTGCAAGTCCAACAGCAAGGTTCAATTAGTGAAATTCAAAGAGGCTGGAAACCTTTCATTGAATTGATCTGAAAGCATTAAAATTTCTGTGTTAAGCTATTTATTTACGGCAAATTATCAATCTAACAAATTTTGACTTTTTTTTGTACCCGAAAAGACATTGTTATTTTTGTGTTTGTTTGGAATAGGGTCACTGACAAATAATATAGCTCCAAACAACATTCAGAATATAAATCACTATCTGGAAGTTTCACAGAGAATAAAACTAGATAAAAAGTGAGATAGATTTCAAATTTCGAAAATAATTTTTGCTCTCTTTAATTTTATGTATACACTTCATTCCTCCATTTTAGGTGTGTTAATGAATGCTGCATTTTTCTCATACTTGGCTGTGTGAATCATTTAACGTGGCCTTTTTTCTTGTAGGGATGGTGGTATTCGTACTTCGCAGAGACCTGTGATGTAAAATAAGAAAAATGTTGGTTTTTTTTTTTTAATTTTTTATCATCGCATGACGAAATGCTGCACAACGAGAGAATGTGACCGCGATCATACCAGTATGATAATGATATCCAACAGTATGATTCATACTGTTAGATATCATATCTGAAGTTTTGGTCTCACATCGGGTATTTTTTGTTTGTCATAACTTTGGATATGGCCGTCATTTGGCCTTTTTGAAGATTGACTGGTGACGATTGCGTGTATGCCTGGCTTTAGTCACAATGAAATATGGTCACTCTTGGGTATCCGTGATTTGTGACATCAATATCTGGCAAATGTGCAACTATAGTGCTTTATATTATCGTGACACTTCCTTACAAGAAACATAATTAAATTTTTCAAGACAGTAATCCGGAGTTACTTTGCAACAATCCTGAAAAAAAGATTCAACGTTGTCTCCGGCTACACAACGGACCCTGTGAATAGAGGTGAAAACTTTTAGGGGAAGTCAAAAGGATCGAAAATCGCCTAGGAACACATGACCGGAAACATCGTTCGGTGGCGCTGATCATGACAGTGCTGGCGTGGAAATAGGTAATTTTTGCTAAATGTAGCAGTAGTCGCCATAGGAGAAGCATATAACGATATACTAGCAGGGAACTGGCAGAAAAAAGGGGAAGAGTAACATATTTCCCCTCCAACGCTGTCAGTGCCGTCCGATGAAGTTTCCGGTAATGGGTTCCTGAGCAACTTCCAGTCATTTTGGTTTACTCTATTTGCCTTTAAAGTTCTTACTTTTATTTACGGGACACCCTGTACCACTACTACTACTAAACCACACATACACCTCGTCCATATTCCACTGCGGAATTTCTAACGAATTGGTACACATCGGAATGTGAATATACGTGTTGTGAACCTAATGTGGAGTTTGTTTTTGTGTAATACCTGTTATAGTACTGCCATCTCTTTTCGAACTATGAATGAAGTGTAATCATTGAAAAATTCTGTGCTCAGAGATGGCAAAATGTTACAAGTAACTTTTTCAAAATTTCACGATGGGAAATTTGTAAATAATATCTTTCCAAAACGTTTTACTGTGCCTTTTTTGACTTATTACAATGTGCCTTCGTTGTTTCCTCATAAACTGAAAGAGAAATACGAAATTTTCCCACCTTCCAAAACTTTCACGAAAGTGGACTCCGGAATGAGAACAACGCAATTTTTTGGGAAGAGTGACTTTTAACATTTTCCCACCTGAGCACAGGAATTGTACCGTTGCGCTCTGCACCGGAACTTCTTAACCGGGGAGATCGGCTCGCATTCGCGCCTCGAATTTGGGAACCACAGAAAACCAACTTGAACCGACCACCTCTGTGGCGCCGGTTGGGGTTAAAACCCTGGTTCTCGCGGTGAGTCCGGCACTATGAACACTGACCACCACAGTGGCGGACACCATGTATTTATCAGATTCTTCTAACAGTTTTCATTTAGCCTGTCAGGAGACCTTTTCCGTCAAGTTATGTTTTCGAGTTACTGATGCCTGTGAAATTTTGAACATCGGTTGTTAAACATGTCTTTGCTTTCACTTCGACCGCCACAGTGGCAGACTTCGAATTTTTGTTAAGCAAAAGTTGCATTTTTCTGTCAAAAGGAAAGAAAGTAAATGATGTTTATTTGAATCTATAAACTACTTGTCTTTTAAATCATACCTATAAAGTTTTGCACTGACTATTTATCATTATACGCTCGTCAGTAATTTGATGGTAATGCCATGAGCAGAACAGTGGCTACTTTGCACTACCTTAAAAGTCGTGTAAAGCAACCACAAAGTAGTTTTTTACTTCGTTTTAGCCTTAATTCAGACTGCGCAATTGATATTAATAACCAAATTCGTATCTCTTATTAGCTGATAAAGTAATGCCAAATTTCATTGATATGAACTGATTTTTTTTACTATGTTAAATGAGAGAGTTTCACTTTTGTAAATTTTGATCTTTTTTTCCATTCAAGAACGAAAACAAATATATTTCCTGTCAGTTTCTCCTCATACTATGTGGTAACAATAAATTTCCAATGCTCCAAAACATTTTATTTTTTAGAAATAATAATAATTATATTCAGTGGTGCAAAGTAACTCGAGTAGTTACTTTGCACCAATTTGGAAAATTTTGATGGCTTTTTACGACAACTGACCTGTTCTTACATCATCTTGGAGATATACCGACATATTTCAAAATCATTTCGCACTATTGTTTTTAATAAACCCTGAAAAAACGGTGCAAAATAGTTCCTCCCCCCCCCGCCCCGTGTTGCGGTATTTGACCTTAAAAAGAACGAAAACCAATTGTCCAGAGTTCAAAAGCAATATTTAACCATAATAGATACAGGATTTTGGCAACAAATTCGAACGATCTGCAGTTTAATAAGCACAGAAAAATCTCAATTATTGGTATTATTATTGCTAATACATGAGAAATGAAAGAAAAAAAAAAATTTCTGAGAGAGGAGCTGGGTTTTCATTTCTTCTTCCTCTCCCAGCAACCCTTTCCCTGAGGATTTTTTAATCGTGAAAATTTGGAGAGAGAGAGGGGTGGGGGGGGGGGAAGAAAAATAAAAAGAAAATGAGCCGAGGTGAAGGAAAAGAAAGAAAATGGTCATCCTTTATAGGGTTACCCAACGAAGAGTCTCCAAAGAATAGAAGAGAGATCGATTGCACTTGTTCCATTTACACAGGAACAAGACAAGCGTATTATACTTCAGAGAGCCAGCTCAATATCTGCGGATACCTTGGCTAAAGTGCATCCTAATGCGAGAGAACTCAAAAAGTGAAATACGTAAACCGGTCCGCTTCTTAGAGCAGCACCCTGGAGACATCAGAGCCACAGCCCTTGAACCAGAGCCTGACAAAGAGCCACCCATGCCCCCTGTTAGGAGATCTACTAGAATAAGACGTCAATTGTGCACTGAGACAGCGACCTGATGGATCGGTTTAGAGAGAAGGAAGAGCCGCAGTAGCATAGTATGGGCATTGATCACCATGGGCAACCTCTTACCCTCTGTGGCGAGACATGACTGGAGATTGGCTCACATTTGCGCAAGTTTGGAACCACAGAAAACCAGCTTCAGTCGTCCACCATCGTTGCGACGGTGGAGTTCGAACCCGAGCCCTTGGGATGGGAGTCCGTCACTATCACCACTTGAGCACAACAGCTGCTCGGAATTTACCAGAGATATGGAGCGAATCGTAGGATGCGACACAGTGGTTAGAACAACCCCGCACGGCAGGGAATTCAGTTGATTCAGTTACCATTAGGGGACGTGAAAGAAATGAAATTCATCTCAAGATTAGCCAATGAAAATGAATCTGATCAACAAATAAAATCTAATAATTGTTATAGATTTATGTTATGGTCGATTATATCTCTTATTATCGATTATTCAAGAACTGTTCCCGATTATTAAGGTTTATAAGGTTTTTTTCCTGCACCAAAAAAATCCCCTTTCGCCAGAGTAACCTTGCTGCAAAGATACTCGATATAACGATAAATCCCCTACAAAAATATTTTTCAAATCTTGTTTGGAGTTGTTAGTCTAATGTTAAACTGTTCTCATACAACGATATTCTTTATTACGGTAAACTCTTCTATAACTATATTTTTTGAAGTCGACGCTCGTTATAATGACCCCATATTGTAGGGACCACAACAACGGCCGGAAGGAGAAGTCCCAAATGCCTACATGTAATGACTGCGCTATATGTTTTCCGTCGATGATGGTCGTTATATATAACGAGCGTCCACTGAATTTCGAAACTACTACAACAGGCGTGCAGAACATTTTCAGCAAGCGGGCCAGAAAGGTGGCATTTCTGCTGCTCGCGGGCCAGAAACTAGAATGTATAATAACCACATGATTCCATTTTAAGAGACATTCCCCTAATTTTGAACATCCCAACTATTTCATAGAATGTCCCGTTTTTCCACAAATTTCACTTGAATTTATATTTTTTACTGAAATTTAAAATGAATTAAGGATTGAGATTATAAACTATGTTATGATAATTTTCCACTCTAATCATCATAATTAATTACAGTTACATAAATGTATTCATTTCAGATATTTGTCAAATATGTATATATATATATATTTTGCTGAAATACATTTTAAGTCAATCTCTTATTTCACGCCATTGGCGGTTTTTTAGCAATTTCAAAGAGAGTTGACAACTTTACTCGCTTTTCACAATTGTTTTTCCCACTGTTATTGGTAGCAACTTCTGCTATAATTAGCATTTTTACTTCCCCTTGACAATTTATTTTCTATAATTCAAGTTTATTTCCCTTTGACATTTTTTTTAGCCATAATTGGCAAATTAACTTACCTTTGATAATTGTTGGCTTTCACCGTATGCTTGGTAGCCAGTTCCCATTAATACATTTAAGTCAGTAGTCTTAACCTATTCCCATCGCGTTGTGTAACTTCCTACTGAGATTGAGGTCTCCTTCTATAGTGAAGAGCAACCTACAATTCCAGTATTAACCCAGGTTTAAACATATTCTAAACTAATTAGAATTTATTAAGAGACTTGAAAATAATTACGTATACTCCCATTTAAATTTACATTGAATTTATTTACATTATTATGATGATTCATTACAGATTACACAGGTACATGCACATTAACAATTAACTTTTACAGAGATGTGGGGAACTCATTAATTTAAAAACATGACAATACATATTGAGCATCACTTACCCCGTCCAAGCTCCTAGACCATAATTTCTTCGACTTCATCCTTCTGTCCTAAGATTCAAACTCCCTATCCCTCTGATCTAACTCAAAATTCTCTCTCTCTGCGGAATCCCTTTTCTCTCTGTTAAAATCTCTTTATATTTTGATTGATAATTTCAACTCCACCTTTTTGCGCTATTTCAAGACTTTCCATTCGCTCATCTTGAAATTCTCTTTTCCCGTCTGAACCACTTTTTAGTATTAAACATAATTTCATTGGCCCATCTCCTTCTCTGGGAAAATCCTCACATTCCCATAACCTTTGATCCTACCATTTAATTTAGATCCGCTCCACGTCCATAGAAACCGTCTAGACGCACATTCCTTCGTAAATCAATGCATTTGACCAGCGACAAAGATTAGCCTTATCTTATTTTTCATAAGATTTCCAGTGCCACGGTCTTCAGCTTGACACGAATATTATTTTACCCACCTAACGTTCTCAACTAGGGTCCCGTTTTATTACATTTTCCTTCATTATCTCCGACTACATACAACTGCATTCCAAAATATAGCTTTTCCCATAAATTCAACAGTCTGTCTCCTAGGATTAAACTTTCCCATCACATGCGATTCACTATTACCCAAAATTTTGCCTCCTGACCTACATTCTTATACTATCGTAGGTTTCTTTTACCTTCACTGTAACTTCTTACTTTTCTTTCTTTTTCTGCTCGTTTTCCCATGAATCACTACTACTATTATATAATATCTATAAACTATTTCGATTTTCCCTAACTACCATCAATTAACTCATCTCGTTAAGATTAACTATCTTTAATTAACTCATCAAGTTAACATAATTGTTTTGGTGATAATTGGCGATGGCCCGTATAGATCCCGATTTCTCGTATTTTTATGTGAAAGAAACATAGTCAGCCCCGATTTACTACTGTTACTTTTTTTGCTTGTTGTACTTTATATATGTAAAATGTTTGTCGACGGTCGGTCTGAAATTGTAGATTTGAATAAAGATTAAACATACATACATACATACTTTCACATTTATTTATATGTTTTAAGTGACTCTTAGCACATTTCCAGATCACTCAAGTAGCCAACGGTACACTTCCAGTGACTCTCAGCACATTTTCTGATGACTTAACTGGCCCGTGGCACATTTTTCGATCACCTTTGTGGACCGAGGCAGATTTTCAGGTAACTCAAGTGGTTCGCGGCACACATTCAGATCACCTGAGTGAATTTTATCACAACAGCCGATGACTCAAGTGGCCCGCTACAGATTTCCAGATCACTCAATCTTCCAACGACTTACTTTCAGATCACCAGAGTGTCTTGCGGCCATTTCCAGATGACTCAAGTAAACCGCTGCACAGTTCCGGATCACCTTCGTTCGAGGCTCATTTACACATAATTCAAGTAGCCCGCGGGACAAGTTTTCAAACCAATGAAGTGGTCCGTACTCCCCAAAAGTTTGGGCACCCTTGTTGTACAACAATCCCTCCAATTTTTTTATTTCAAATTTTAAGCTATTTATGAGACACCCTGTACATTCAATTTGTCACAGTGTTTCTCAACCTGGGATCACGTGCTCCCCCACAGACATTGTGAGATATTCCAAGGGGTGCTGCTGGTGAAAATCAAGTCGAAGGAGGACCACTGACGTGGGTTGACCACTTATGCCCTAGCTGAATCAGGAAGGCAGGCCAACCTTACTCGTGAAATTTTCGTTCGATATCAATATGGGGGTTTTAAGGAGGGGGGGGGGGTCCTGGAAAAGACAAGAGGTCCATGAGAAACAATATGTTCCGGGGAGGGGGCCTTGGGTAAAAAAAAAAGTTAAGAAACACTGCTATATAGTACATAATGTGATTCATATACATAATATATATATTTAATATTTTATACCATTTCAAAGCCACCTCGTTGGGCATTTTGCCTGTTGTGGCGTTGTATTTGTATAAAGTAAACGCTATAGCGGAAAAAGCTCACCATAAATAGGGTGACCATACGTCCCGTATTTCCTGGGACAGTCCCGATATTTTCTCTTTTTTTGGCCGTCCCGACTTTTTGTCACAAGTGTCCCGGTTTTTCCCGTATTTCACACGACGTTAATTCATAAATTATTTTATGATAGTTACAACTATATATGGGATATTAATCTCCCACATTTGTCTTGGTAAACGTTTTTTTTTTTCGTGGAATACATTTTAATCCACTGCAATTTGCAGTAATGCATCATTTCCCGCCATTGTGATTTTTCCGTAATTTCAACAATATTTGGCAACTTTGTTTGGTTTTGGCATCGTTTTTGGCGATAATTGGCGATGTCCCGTATTTTCCCGTATTTGGAATCCCGATGTCCCGTATTTCTCTCGAGGAAATATGGTCAGCCTAACCATAAAGGAACGACGTGTAGCGCGCGCACAGGAGGAGACGCCATCTTATCTCGACAGCGGCAATAGTGAACGACTCCAGATGACTGTTCCACGTACGATTGTAATGTCGTCTGCTCTTCGCGCTTTTTCGCAGCATTAGTTGTAGTTGTTATATTGGCTTATTATTTTTTATTTATGTAACCAGTCAGAGCTGTCCAATTATTTTTTCTTTTTGCTCCCTTTTTTTAAAAGTCTTAAGCTAATAAAATGAATTTTCCTGATTAAAATTTTTTATCAATACATTTACACTGAGTTCCTCTCGTGTTCTTAACTGTTCTGTCAAATCATTATCAACAACAACAACAAAATTATGATAATTGAAATAATTACTAATTATTTTTCAAAAATTGAAATAATTAGATTAAAAATTGGCGCGACCGTCGTAACCACCTGAATGGTTTCAAGCAGAAGACTTTTCACTGTTTCACCTGTATATTGGTCGTAGTGCTTGATATTTTGTTTCTTTATTTCTATAACCAGAGGCGGATTCATGGTTTTTTCACCTGAGCGCTACACAAATTTTTCCGCCCTTTCCCCATTCTAGTCTAATTTTCTCGATCGAATTTTCACCCCTCGAATTTGCCACCCTGTGCTGCTACAACTCGTTTGGCTTCCGTTCTTGTACGAACACAAATAGAAAGTCCACAATAGGCAAATGCACACACAATGCGGTGGCTGATAAACGAGGTGGTATGCCCATAAAAATGTGTATGCCAAATATGTCTAAAATACAGCAGCTCAAAATAAGAGCAATTGCCACGGGAAAAACTAATAAGTATGATAAAATACAATGCACTACCCCGTAAAAAATTTTGGTTGTCTTATATATATATTATGGATACTGTAAATACGCCTGTGTCTGTAATTCTTTTTTTATGACTCACAGGCTTGTGAGCACTTTCTTGTTCATTCGTTTGGTCGCTCACTATAATCTGGCTCCCGCACTCTTTAGATTACTCTTTTGGTCATTTGCATGCTTATCATTCTAGGTCACTACTTTCTAGATCACTTTTTTGGTTACTTCCATGCTTATATACTCTGTAGGTCAGGGATTCTCAAACTTTTTCCACCCTGGAGTCCCTTTTCCCTATTCAATGCTGCGCCTGCTCCCCAGAGCTGTTTAACAAAGGGTAAAAAAAAAAAAAAAACTTTGTCAGGGGCGCCGCGGAACGGTGACCCTGGAAAAGGTTCGAGGTGCACCAGGGCACCGCGGTGTACAGTTTGAGAACTCCTGCTGTAGGTCTCTCGTTTAGTCATTCCAACGCTTACATACTCACTAGGCCACTCTTTTTGGTTGTTCACTTACCCTGTTCTCACTCTCTAGGTTTTTGTTCATTCCTTCCCATATACTTGCACACGCTCTATGTTACGCTTTCGTTTGCTCAATAAACTGGTCCCTCATTTTTTTGGTCGCTCTCATGTTCTAACACTTTTTAGGTCACTCTTTTGGTCATTCACGTACTTTGTCGATTAGTTACTTCCATGCTCACACCAATCTAGGTTACTCCCACAGCTACATATTTTCTAGGTAACTCCCGTGCTTGCATACGACATAAATCCCTGTTTTGGTCGCTCAAGGACGTGGTCTCTCGCGTTCTGGGGCACTCTTCTGGTTACTGCCATGTTCACAAACCTATAAAAGGTGGTCACTACGCTCACTCAACCTATCCTTCGACTTTGATTGCAATTCTGCTCCAAAGTTAACTTGATTAAGACAATAAACTTGGTGAACAAAATCAATCGCAGACTATGATTCACAGGCAATTTCACTATGTTAGATAACTGCAATGATGAATACTAACAAATACAGTTTAAAATTTTTACGGCACCTCATTTATGTTATGAGTGTGTGTTATGAAGCAATATTCAAAACCAAATTTAAAAGAACAAACTGTAAAGAGATGACTTTTTTATTTTGAAAATTGAGAGCTGGGGGCATGATACGAAGTATAAGAGCATGTCAAAGGGGCGGCGAAATTAGTTGTGCCTTGGTCGGGCGAGACCCTGAAGTCCGTCGCTGCTAAGAAAGGCCCTGGGCAACCACCCTCTTATAAGTACGCCCTTCAATTACACTTTATTTGAAAAAACGATCAATATCTTCGTGAATCATGTAGGCTGGAATAAATTTCGAAGTCGTCAAAATCTTTCTAGTTCAAAGGGAATGTAAATTTATTAAGAAAGCTCGGGTTCATAAGAGACGACATTTTAGCGCAATAAAAATTGATTGCATTCGCAAATCGAAAAATCTTCATTGCAACTTGTAGAATTTGGTACGAAGATGTGACTCGATTAATAATCAATAGAATTAATCCGAAGCCACTAACTTTATTTGAATTTGTCAATTCGTAATGTAATTAGTTTGATTAAAAAATTCTAATTGAGGTTGTTATTATCTGACTGTTCCCACCAGTCACCTTTGTCAGGCTGCAATTTTGGCATCCTTCATCCAAGCTTTTTACGCGTAACAGCTTAGATGAAATTTCGCGAACCAATCAAAAAAATATTGCATGCCCTACTGGCCGTTACAAAACAGACACGTCACAAAACTTCAAAACGTTACAACCCTTTGAATATTCGTCCGACCGTAAAACGGAAAACACTTTTCCATATTAGTTTCTCACAAGGAATCAGCTGTATAATTATTGGTGCGGTCGATAGAATCCGCCCTGTATAGCACAGAATAAAAAACGTAAAACGAGCGATTTATCATCTTATAACTGTGCCATTATTCATCTTTCATATGATATCGACATTTTTTTTCTGGCTTAAATAGATAACCTTTATCGTGATTGTGAGATGTATAATTTAGTCTTCTTCTTTATGATATTTCAATTAAGAGGAAAGTAATTTCTACTGACTATAACAAAACGAGTTGATAACAAGCAAATCGTTAACATCTGTATAACAGTAATTTCAAGCTTGTCTCTTTCAATATTGAAAAAAACTTTTAAAAGAAAAATATCTAAAATAGTACTTTACATGCGAAATTTGTTTAACGGCTACGTTCCAAATTAAAATGTCAAAGATCGAGATAACAATTGAAAAGAAACATTTGAAATATGAATTAATTAAATTATAAGAGTGTTTCGCTTAGAAAAATAAATAAAATTTAACAAAATTTCATCATACGTCAGAGGTAACGATATATGTCACAAAAAAACTTTTTATGTTTAGCTTTAAGTGATAATTTATGAACTGAAGAGCTTTAGGGAGGAAAATAATCATGTCAAGAAACATCAAATTCCTAGGAGAGAATCCGATATTTAGATACTCGACACACGTCACCGATTCTGATCTCACTTTCAAAAGAGCGATGCTTTTAAAAAAGAGGTTTATTACATGACGTACGTGATAATTAGCTTTGATGACTTTCAGAAGATAAACTGTTTTAAGTTTGTCTTTAAAAATCCACTCATGGACGATCCTAAAGCGTATAATATGGTCCAATACGCACCACTTAAGCTAATGGGATTGGACTCTAAATGGATCTTTCATCAAACATCTCTCGAAATATAAGTGAGAAAAATAATTTTAAAATTGAAAGTGATATTTCTGGAGTGAGTTAATAGATTAATAAAGCCTCTTCATCATGAGAACGTGATTAGAAATGAAAAATCCTAAGAAAATGGCTTTTCCATTTGTGATTTCTTCGAGTTTAAAAATTTAAAAATTTCGATGTGCAAAAATTTTCACAAAGTTTTCGAAACTTCCCTGATGTTTGTTTCACGACAGACGTTCCGCATTTTTCTCATGAAACCGAAATCTTTCAGTAATATTCGTATATTGAAGTTTCATAAAATACTTGAAAAGCTATCGTTCTTAAAGATTTATGCGCGCCAAAGTAAGTTTCATAATCGAAATGATGATTCATTTGCGAAATGTCGAAATTATATTTCAATATTTATAAAAATCTCAATAACACGAAATCGGCCATTGAATAACAATTTAATGGTATTGGTTTTATAACGTACATATGAACTTCCATGTGTTCATGAAGTGATCGATGTGATCACCGCTTAGTGGATAGTAAAATAACTTTCTTCTCCAAAGTGAAGAAATATAGTTTATTATTTTGATAGAAAAATATATTTGCTTCATCATATAATTGTTTTATTTTCATACGTGTTACATGTGACAAGTAAAACAGTTGTATTTATGTAATCCAACTGAAGAATATAGCGATCAGTCTGCATAGTATAATGCGCTGGAATTGTTATGTCCGTAGAATGTGTCAATCCATAAGGAAAAAAATAATAGGGCATAATAACCATGAAATAGTTTTACACACGGTGAAAACGTGAATTCGTTTCAGCTCAAATAACTCGTGATCCGCGAGTTATGGAAACATATTTTCAATTAGAAATATTGGCCAAATAAAACATATTCATTTTAGGTATGTCATTTATTCTAACAGTGGCCGTATATGATCAAGAAACAAAAATTTAGTGTTTTTGCGTTTTCCCTGACCTCTGACTTTCAATCGAAAAAGTATTTTTGTCCCTCCCTCGTGAATACCTTCGGGCACAGTTCACATTTGCAACATTTTATACCGGTATGACTTCTCTTACGGATTGTCAAACGAGACTTCAACGAGAATTGTTTGTTACATGTTTCGCATTTGTTAGGATTATCTTCTCTGTGGATTCTTTTGTGTGTGAATAAAAGATCAGTTCATAAATATCGTTCATCGCATACGTCACATTTGTAAGGTTTTTCGCCAGTATGAATTCTTTTATGCGTGTTTAAGATGGAATTCCTTGAAAACCGCTTGTAGCAAAATTCACACTCGTAAGGCTGTTCTCCTGTATGGGTGATTCGATGGTATTCTAAACGATGCACCCTCTTGAACGTCTTCGGGCATAATTCGCACTCATGAGGCCTCTCTCCGGTGTGAATTCTCTTATGGTCGATCAGATGCCTCTTATTTGCAAATTTGTTCTCACAAAATTCACATTGATAAGGATGATTACTGCTAACATGGATTCTGTTGTGAATAAGTAAGGGCCCTTTCACACGGAGCGGATGCGGGTCCGGAAGAAGTTTTAGCAATTGGAATATACTGCGCCTTTCAGACGAGCCGAAAAATCTCCGCACCTAGAAAATGTTCATGCGGGTCCGCATGTGTCAAAACCTAAGTGCGGGCTCCGCATCCGCACATAGAAGTTTTGACAATAGGTTTATTCGGAGCTATTCAGACGATGCGGATGCGGAGCGAATCTTTGGCTACTTTTTGAAGGTGATTTTTCACGGAATTTTTTTAATTATTTGCCATAAATACCCTTAAAAACACCATATGATGGTCCCTGCTCATTAATATAATATATAAATACAAATACAAATACAAATACGCCACAACAGGCAAAATGCCCAACGAGGTGGCTGATAAAAAGATGCCCATAAAAATATGGATGTCATATGTTTCAAAAATACAGCAATCCCATTAAAAATGCAATTAACACAAATTATAAACAATATATACACATGATAAAATATTATACAATGCCCATAAAGAATACTTATGGTTGTCTTATTCTAAGAATGGATAGGTTCTGGATTTACCCCAACATGTTTATCGTATTTCTTTTTAAACGTGTCAATTGTGTTACAATTTACTACCTCCGGGGGTAAGCTATTCCATTTATTAACAACCCTATTAGAGAAAAATTCCCTGCGACACCATAACCTTGCATTGTCCCTCACCAATCGATACTGGTGTCCCCTTGTAAAAGCAGTTGATTGGCGGTGTACTAAAAGTTCATGGTCCATCCTATCCATCCCATTGAAAATTTTGAACACTTCGATCATATCTCCTCGACACCTGCGTTCATCCAATGTAAACATATTCAAAAAATGAAGTCTCTCTTCATAACTCAAGCCCTGTGTGCCAATAAGGACACGCGTAGCTCTTCTCTGCACCCCTTCAATCAAGTCTATGTCCCTCTGTAGGTATGGTCTCCAAAACCTTACCGCATACTCCAGTCCAGGACGAACTAAGCCTCGAAAAAGCGGAAGAATGACTTTAGGAGAACGCGAAGAGACCTTTTTGAAAATGAGACCAAGCATTCTATTCGATTTTTTGACAACCGCTGAACAATGTTCAGAAAACTTAAGTCACTCGTCAATGAGAATTCCCAAATCGGTGACTCTAGTTGCATCCGGGATAGTGACACCATTCAACTCGTAAGAGAACCGTGGGTTGTTCGAACCAAAATGAGCGACCATGCACTTATCTACGCTAAACGTCATGCTCCATTCATTTGCCCATGCTGCAATCTTGTTTAAGTTGGTCTGGAGCAACTCCCTATCGCTTTCATTTCCGATTACCCCCATTAGCTTCACATCATCTGCGAATTTGCTAGTAATCCCATCGATACCCCTGATCGAGTTTGTCGATAAAAAGTGAAAAAAGTATGGGGCCAAGGACACTTCCCTGAGGAACTCCACTTGTGACGTCTGTCCAACCAGAGAATTCCCCGTTCACCATAACTCGTTGCGACCTATCTCTTAACCACGATTCTATCCAATTCAGCAAGTTGCCCCCAATTCCAATCTCGTGTAAACGCTTCAAGAGTTTGCCATGTTGGACCCGATCGAATGCCTTCTGGAAATCAAGGTAAACAACGTCGACATTTTTGCTCTTACCCAAAGCCTTAGTCACGTAATCATAGAAGCAAAGGAGGTTAGTTACACATGACTTCCCCTTCCTGAACCCATGCTGATTATCCGACAATACATTATTCTCGTCTATCCACTTCACAAACTGCCTTTTGATGATAATTTCCAAAATTTTCGAGAGGGAGCTCGTCAAACTCACTGGACGATAATTAGACACCACTTCTCTACTACCCTTCTTAAATATCGGAACAACGTTAGCCAGTTTCCAATCTCTCGGGACGATACCCTCAGCAACACTACTCCTGTATATCTGTGCGACTGGCCCCAACAATTCATTAGCACCTTCCCTGAGAACCCTGGGATAGATATCATCTGGTCCTGGTGCTTTGCTTGCACATACATTTCTTAGAAGATTTAGGACCTCCACGTCTTCTACTTGAATATCGTTGAGGGTTTTATTACCCCATGCAACACCCGTATATCGAATATCATTATCTTCATTAAAAACCGACGCGAAAAAGTCATTGAAAGCACTACACATGCCTACATTGCTCTCTACCTTAGAGCCTCCTATCGAGAGGGGGGCCAACTGTCCCCTTACATCCATTATTGACGTATCGAAAAAATGATTTTGGGTCAGAGCCAATGTTATCTGCCAACCTAGATTCAACTTCCTTTTTACTATCCCTTATCGCCTTCTTCAACAGTCTTCTTTTATCAGTAAACAATGATAGGTCACCACGTCCACTTTTATACTCTCTGAATGCTCTTTTCTTTTCAAGATAAAGGTTCCGCACGCTATCCGTGAACCATAGAGGGTGTGATGTACAAACACGCTTTTTTCGAACAAAGGGTATGACGTCGTGCAAAACAGAGGACAGCTTCGTACTAAATTCTTCCCATTGACTTACCACCCCTACTGATTCCAACCGGTCTTTGAAAACTTCCGCTAACCTTCTTCTCAAAACATCAAAGTTAGTTCTCCGAAAACAAGGAACCAGTCTTTTGTTATCAACCTTACCCGAGGAAAAGTTACAGTGAAATCTGACGATACGATGATCACTGGAAGAAAACTCTTCCCCCACCGAAACATGTTCAACTAGATCCTCAGAACTAGTAAGAACTAAATCCAAAATAGCAGTACCCCTAGTGGCTTCTGATACATGCTGATACAAAAAATTTTCGAGCACCAACTTAAGAAAGTCTCTTTCATACTGATTTCCAGATGAAAGGTTCTCCCAATCAATACCCGGGTAATTGAAATCGCCTAGTATGAGAACCCTCTTTCGCTTACACATGTAGGAAATTTCATCATGCATTTTGGCAATGTAGTTTTGATCCCTATTCGGTGGATTGTAACAAACCCCAACAATAAGCTTATGACGTCTTTTGTTCTCATGTTCAACCCATATGGTTTCAATATCAGTTCTCTGCACGTTACACTCTCTAGCCTTCAAACAGGATTTCACGTATATCAACACTCCACCCCCTTTCCTATCAGATCTATTTCTCAAAAAAGTATCGTATCCTGAGATGTGTAAGAAAGATTCATCCCCATCGTTTGCCCAAGATTCTGTAATGGCTATAAGATCCAAGCCCTCCACAACTATCATAGTTTCTAAAAAATCTTTCTTATTACCCAAGCTCCTGGCATTTATTAACACACATTTTAATTTGCCCGGTGGTTTGTTGTCAATCGAGAAGCCATCCAAGTCAGAGGTGGGTAATTCCCCGTCAGTACTGTTGTGATTATCATTAACTAACCCGCATTCCCGACTACGTGGTCTGGGAGTAAAAAACCTGACCTAAGACTATCGTAAACCTCCCAGACCCCTCTCTTATTTAGATGGATCCCATCCGAACGAAGCGTATGTAGATAATGTACCTACATACGTCTATCCCTCCGTTTCCTTCTGAGATGGAGATATAGCAACTTCAACTGCCTTTTGTCCATATTTCACAATTTTATACAATAAAACCTGTCAACAACGGCCACTGACGGGACCAAAATTATAAGCCGTTCTGTAATTCATTACGAATATTTAATTGACTACATATCGCTGAGGTATTGTAATTCAGAAATATGGCTTTGGCATCAGCTACTCTGTCGTCTGCATGCTCCGGTTTGAAAGGGAGGGAAAGAAAACACACAAGAGTGAAGAGAACATCGGCAAAACGCGCGGCGCACGACGCATTTGACTCCTCCAGAAGCAGTCGGCCAATCACGTTCGACGTAAAGCGCTGTCGTGAGGCGTATTGCACTCTGTAGGAAAACAGCCATGCTGCTTTTCTTATGGGTGAGTGGACGGCGTATCGTGCTGGGCGAATCACGTCGCGCGTGGCACAGGAAACCTGCTCCTAGGAAAACCCGGCTTTCCAAACGTTTTAGATGCGCGGGTAATGCGAATTTATGTTGTTTTTTTAACAACTTTCCTCCATTTTTTGAATTCAGAAACATCACCGAATGTTGCAGTTTGAAACATGTAATTTTTTTGATAGCATCAGGAGAAACATGGCGACAAATTTCCTTTTGGCTCTTGAGCACAGGGTGTCCGTATATGAAGCCATTCTTTTTCGTTTTAGTAACTATACAACCTGTGCAATAGGAATGACGTATCTGAGGTCCATGTGCTATTTGGATACTTTTTTCTAATTGGAAGCTTGCCTCTACGTTTCGCGAGTAATTTGCGGTGCGTACTGTTAGATATTCGTCCTGTATATCCCTTTCAGACCCTGGCGCCACTATATAATGTGTGGGATTCTTTTTCTCACTGTACAATTTTTTTTTCTTTTGACCTCAGGGTGTTAAGCTTTGGCTGTATGTTTTGTACTTGTGAAAGTGCGTATTGGATTGTGTAAGTTTTGAGTCGGAAATATGGCGAACACGAACTTTGTCGGGCTTTCATCAGAGGGCAGCACTCAAAGTTGACCTTTCAGGGGAGTTTTAAGATGGCTTCCAGGAGGAAGTGTGATTTCTCAGATAAAATTTAGCAATAAAATTCTGCAAAAAATTGCATGGGAATATGAATATACCCTTTATCATCATGGCTGAAAAAAATTGAACAAAGTACATTATTTCTTTAAAAAAAATTGGAAAATTTGAAAAAAATAGGATTTGCAGACATTTATATTTTTAATATATTTTTCGAGTATAAAAAAATGCAAAAATATCTTGAAAATTCCAAAGAAAAAAGATCACTCAGGCCTGATTGTATATCCCTTTCAGACCCGAGCATTCATTTTTTGTATTTAATACAAAGGATTATGCAATTTTGCTTTTTTATTATTATCCCAGTTTGAAAGATGATAGGAAATTGTAAACTGTATTTTCATAAGATTAGGATTCTTGTCATGGCATTGACAAAATATGTGACATTTTAAAATAAATATCAGGTCCGAGAAAAAGGGTTATATACAAAAATTTAATATTGGGGAGGATAATATTGTTCCGGATAATTTTCCACAAGACTTCGAGATTACAAAACAAGAAGCGGTTCGACGGACAAACACAGATTTATTTACAGAACAGCAATTTATACACGTATTTACAAGCTACTCAGAGAGCTAACAACTGTCTCGTAAAGTTTAAACACAACTGACTGTCCATTGAATATCTCTCTATTCAGGAATCTCCTTGAGCCTGCCATCTTGTGAGCGCCAGACTATTTATAACCGTGGCAGAAACGTCGAGAAATAGTTTATTCTACCAAATTCTATTTTACAGTTTCCAAGATGGCGGTGCCACCGTACGGACCATAGACTTAAGATATAAATAGACCGCGCACGCTATTCATAAAACTTGCCGAACGTGAAGAAAAGATGAGCAGTATTGTCGGGGAAAGAACAGGTTCTGCGCTATTACATTTGGCGCGTTTTCGCAGAAGCTAGGATGTTGCTGTAACGAAATTTGACTCAATTCGATCAAGTTGATAAAAACTTTCCTTAATTTTTTCAATGAATTTCACTCATTTTTATGTGAAATATTTAGGGAGTATCAGATTTGAAAAAATAAATTCTATAAAATAAACAAATATTGGAAAACGGAACAACGTATATGTTGTAAAGCCTAATTCATTTATATTTTTAAATATTCTCTTCATTCACTTTGTCGCTTTTAATTTCGAAAATTTATTTATACTAGGGGTTATTAAAACAAAAATATATCTTTCCAGAACATTACAATTACTCTATATACTCATAATTAATGTATAATTAATTATAATGCATCATATTATGTTATGTAATGTAACACATTCACACTCATACCATATTCAGTCATGAAATAATATTCAAACAATAAGAAAAAGTTTCATTTCTAACATTCCTGAAAAACCTTTTATAACCTCATCACACAAAACTGTAAACACTTACATAATATTTCAGGATTAAAATAGATTTTACTCAAGAAAATTACAGAATCTCATCATCAATTTCTCTAAATTATAAGAATTAAAATTCCATGTAGAGTATATATGTAATAATTTAAAGTGTGTATATATATATATATATATATATAATATTTTAGGATATAATATTTCATATATATAATATAATATTTACACATGTCACATATATATATATATATATATAATATTTTAGGATATAATATTTCATATATATAATATAATATTTACACATGTCACATATATATATGTGACATATGTAATCTCTTCGCTCCAAAAGTATGCATATGTTAATCTTAATTTAAGGTATTAAATCGTTTTTAGAATGATTCTTTTTCAAGATAACATCTGAGGTACACAATATATGACTTCAGGTCTTAGTACAGATATTGACTCAAAAAATCAATTGAATAATTAATTTTCTTGTTTGAAGAGGCAATTTCACATACAACAAACATAAATTAATGAATAAAAAAATTTCTTTTCTGTAATAGTTTTATCTCAGGTGTGAAGAGGGGTAAAAATACTATTATTTTTAGAGGTTGTTATGCATTTTTATGCAAAACTGCAATTGTCTAGAGGGGGGGGGGGGAGTTTTCCTCACATTCTATTTAAATAGAATATTTTTCATAAATTTCTCCTTCTGAAAAGCATATTTTCTTCCAAGTTGAGCAAAACTCGAATGAACTCACTAGCTCGCCAAATCTCGCCAAATCTTGCGGAGACGTATATTTCAGTTAAAACTTCATAAAACTCACAATTTCAATCATTTATTGCCAAAAATTCTATTAAAACATTTAATAATGATTCATGACATTTGAATTTTACCAAAACTTGGAACTTTAATTGAATTAAATCCAAAATGGAGTCGTTAAAAACTGAGATTACGTCAGAAATCCATTGCATCGCCAATTTAATATTGCAATTTTTAATTTATAAGAAGAGGAATAAGCAAAAAAGTATTCCCTTGTGAAAGGATACTGGTCCCCCTTTCCTAAACCGCTCAGAACATCCGAAAGCTGCGCAAGTGTTGGCCATTCTAATCAAAAATAAGACAGCGCGTGTAGATCGTCATACGAGTAGCCATAAGGAAAGCATTGCCAGCGAGATTCCCTGACCAGCCTTTCGACCGGAGTCACGTGACTCCGGATCTTTGCTTCACATTGTAACCCCTCGCGCGCACTCTATAGTATTATTACTCTGTGGTACGGACTGTCTGGAGGGGCGGGACTTTCTAGAATTTTCTCTACACGCTCTCCACCAGTTCTCCACCAATCACGCATCCGTGCGCTTAACCGAAACCTGTATCAACTCCCGTTGCCAACAGACGACCACGATAAAGAATTGCGCCATCTATCGTCTATGGTTCGTAACAATATGTAAATAGTCGGATATTATGCAATGGGCTGATCAAAATGAAGATATAACTATACAAGGATGGATAACTATCGACTGCCCAATAATTACACACGTGATTCTTCATGAAAACTAATATGGAAAAATGTTTTCAGTTGTTTTATTTGACCAATAATTATGGAGTTATAACGCATTTAAAATTTTTCGAATCCTGCCAAAGTCACCAAACGTATAACTTGGCTTTTTTAACCTGATATCAATGCTATAACCTTCAGAGTGATCAAGCTAAAGCTGTCTAAAACAGTGTTTTCTCCCTTGCGTTTTCCCTCGAAAAAATTGGCTTAACAGTGAAAGAAAGAAAATTGCTGTATTTTGGTAAAAAAAGTGATGATCAATTTTTGTAATAGATCTCGTTTGGTTAATACTTTGCATTTCTGGTGATAAATTTGCCAATATAGTGGGGCGAAGGTATAACAAGGTTAACGTAACTCTACACGAATATGAAAAATCGCCAATATCTTGAAAGAAAATAACTGCACTTGGTATCTAACGTTGGTTGGATATTTCCGTTCATTTTTAATTTGCAACAGCCTGCTGCAAGGTGAAATTGTGTTTTTCTTGGTTATTTGGTGCGTAACTGACGTTAAAAAACTGATACATCACAAAATTTCAAAACGTTATCACTCCCTTAATATTCGCCTGATCCTAAATTGGAAAATATTAGTTTTTCACAATGAATCACGTGTGTAATTATTAGGCGTCGATAGAGTATCCACCCTGTATAAAATGGATTGAAAACAATGAGTGTATCACAAAGAAGAATAAAATTTCTTTTTTCCTAGTAGATGGTGGCAGTGCTGTTCTTAAGGCAATTGGTAACAGCTTTCTTGGTGATTGTTTGAGATTTTTTTCAAAAATATTTTTGTTTGTCGTCAATTTTTCTAGAAAACTGTCTGTTACATCAAGAACTTTCATCATTCATTAAAGTCTTAATAAGCCATCGTATATATATTTTTATGTCATTTTTAAAATGAAGATGTTTCCTTGGAAAGATTATTCGAAATAGTAGATAAAGAAAAATCGTTTTCAAGTTTACTTTCATCTTTAATTGCTGTGTGTATAAGTTACTGCCGAATCCCGAAAATGGCCAATTCGCGAATTTTCCCATTTCGTTACGACGACTCCGGAATATGTCCGACAGCCAGTTCGCGAAGTGGCCGGCGATCCCTTGTCAAGTGCTGTAACAAAATGATTCGGGATCATCGTTAAGTTGGCGTATGTTTCGTAATAATTATTTCCACGTTAGTTATGGCAACCCATGAAACTGCAGTCACGATGCGGTAATCAGTATTTTTCTCCAAAATTTTACAGAAAAAACTATATGTTTATATAATTATTTTTATAGTTTTTTAATCTCAAATTTAACTTTTTTTTTCTCTTGTCACGTAGAGCTAATCCAATACAGCTGCTATATATAGACGTGTAGCACACGTTGGCGATTAAAAAAAATGTATTTGGCTCGTACCAGCCCGTTTTATATGAGCACATCCAGTTTTGGCCAGTGATCTCCTGCCCATGCTCGGCCAAAAAAAAAAGTGTCCGACCCAGTCGCGAATCGGCCGCATTCGGACTTTGGCAGTAAGATATATACTACTACTACTACTAAACCACACATGTACCTCGTTCATATTCCTCTGTGGAATTTCTAACAAATTGGTATATGTTGGGATGTGCATGTCTGTGTTATGAACTTAACATGAAGCGTGTTTCTGTGTAATGCTTGTTTTGGCGCTGCCATCTACCACATATTTTTTGAACTATGTTTGAAGATATTATCGTTGTAGGCCTGTTTCTCTCTGCGGCGAGACTTTTTAATGGGGAGATCGGCTTGCATTCGCACGACAGATATATATATACACTGTATAAGTTATTGTAAATGCGATAAATCCGGTTATTACGCATATTGTGCATAATCACCGACCATTTTCGTAAGTTTGATGAATTTCTCTAAATTTATCACTAATCAACTCTGATTTAATGAATTTTTCCGTACATTCCGGAATAAATAACACATAATTACACTAGCGCCGGGGTGCACAATCTCCGGCGTCTGGGCCGTTCGTTCCATCCAACGCGCGAAACGTGTTCCAGCAGAGAACTATCAATACACACAACATGATAAATACGTAGACTGACCATATTTCTTTCATAAAGGTACGGGAAATCGGGATCCATACGGGATATCTTCAGCTATCACCAAAAAATTATCAAATGCAAGTGAAGTCACGAATTATAGCCGAAAATTTTTTTTAAAAATAAATATACAATATTTATACGCCTATAATTAATTATTATAGCGTCACAAAATGATCATAATATAAGTTATAAGTCATGAAAATAATCTGAATTCCTTAATTTGAAAAATTCAAGTATGCCTCGTTAAAAACAAGGGGAAAACGGGGCAAGAAAAAAAGGTGGGACAGCCAAAAAGTATATATGATAGTATACCGTAAAACACCGATCACATATGGTCACTCTATACATACAAGTTTCGGGCTTGCAAAAGTTAGAATTTCCACGTATCCGACCCATGGACTGAAAAGGTTGTGCACCACCGCGCTAGGGTATTGTGCGTAATCACCGGTAAAAGCGATGAATTTCAAGTATTTATCGAATTCATCGCGTTTGGATATTATGTACAATCACCGGAAAAATGATAATTTTTTTAAGCATCTATCAAACTTACCAATGACATTCAGGTACTGTGCATAATCACGCCGGTAAAAGTGATAATATTTTCAGTATTTATCAAATGTATCAACCACGACTGGCAAATATGCATAATATTACCGACTTATCATATTTCCGTAACATACACAGCGTGTACTGTGTTTGCACGGCCTTTATCTCATGTACCATCCGTCGTAGAGGTATGATTTCAGTTCAAAAATTGCTCAATTGGTTTTCAAAAATTATCCTGTACCACTTTTGAGAGTGAAAATACAGTGTGTAACAAAATAAAAAACACAAATTTTTATACGAAAAGCATTTCCGTTGAGCATTTTTTAAACTGAAATCGTATCTTTACGACAAACAGTTGATGAGATATAATCACTGTAATAGCACTTACAGGACACCCTGTATATTAATGAATGAAAGTAATACTTTTTATACTGTACACACTTATTTGGTGCACACGGGATAATTTTCGTGAAATATGAAAATTATGATGCCTATTTTAATCAATATAATTGAATATATTTTTTTATATATTTATCAATCAACAGTGGACAAACGAAACTAATTACTATAAATGGAGAAAATAATTATTATCATATCTCTCTGATGAATTAAATGAGGTATTTGTGGAGAGATCTAAAAAATATATCATTTTACAAGTATTCTAAATAAATAAATTTTTAAAACTAAAATTTTCTCAAAAAATAGTAGTATTTGATGCCGCAACCAATCAATTCGAAATCATAGCTTTACCCGAAATTCCCGGTTATTTTCTTAATTAATTTTTATGAAAAGCATAATTAGTGACTTTTTAAACCTTTCTCTGGGTATTGAAAAAACAAAAACTTTCATTATTTAAAATTTTCTACATTACAGATGAGTTTTGTTAATTTGACATTTTTTGTAAATGAATATCCACTTAGAAGAAGATATTAATTAATAAAATATGTTTTTCTTAATTGTTTAACGTTTCAAAATTGTCAAGTCCTACGCCTTTTTTTTGTTGAGAAAATAACATTCATGAAAAGCTGATGATATTCATTAAAATTTTAAATAAAAAAACCCACAAAATATAATGAACTTAAAGTAAGATTAATGGAATTTTCTCTCAAGAAATATTCTTCTCTAGTATCTTTCTTTCCGGTAATTATTATCATTTTCTTTTGTTTCAGTTGGAATTAATAAAAAATAATGAAATTATTTCTTGTTAAACTCATGAATAATGAGTCTTGAAAGATTTATCCCCCCCCACGTGATGCATCAGTAAACAAAGCAGGTGCTTTTGGTAAGAATCTATGAATTTTCTACGAACATTCAGGGATGGCATGTAATAGGAAATGAAAATTTCAATACTTTAAGGAAAAAATATCACCGTATAGTCCGCAGCGGAGTAAAATAAGCATGTGAAAAAAATTTCATTCTTGAATAAACAAATCTTAAAGAATAAAAGTGATTGTTTGTCACGCTTTTGGTGAGAAAATTTCGATTTTCCTACTTTTTAGAAATTAATTAAATAATTAATTAAAAAAGTAATAAAATTAAGCAATTTAAATATTCATTTATATTTCAACCTCTTAAAGAAAAGGTGCAGATAAGACGCAACATTATACAGGGTTTATAGCAAACGGGGAGAGAGAGTATGTAAAGTAACATTGTCAAGTTAAAACATTTTCCCTGCATTTAACGTTGTTTTTCCACCAATTTTTCTCAGTTTTTGAATTCAAATATCTTAAGAATATTGCACTTAGAGGCGTGGATTTTTTTTTTTCGTTGGCAACAAGAGAAACAGAGCAACATCTTTCTAAGTGTTAGGACACAAGGAGACTGTGTAAAAAGTTATTTTTGTATTTATTTTAATAACTATACAACCACTTGAAACATGAATACCATATCTGAATACTAAACGTTATTCGGAAACTTTTTCTAATTGGAAGGATACCTCTAGGATCAACGGTTTTCCAGTAAAATGCCATGCCCTTCTGTTCGCTATGCAATCTGCATAATCCGCACTATCTGAAATTCCGATGTTTTTAGCTTATAATCCGCAGTTATACGCAGGAATATACGGTGATTATTTTTATATTATCAATTCAACATGAGGGGAGGGGTGAAAAATTTATGATTGGGTGCCCTTGAAAGATTACCGCCCAAAAAGGTGTGGAGGGGGTTGACATGAAATTCTAAATTTTTTCTTCTGTAAATTTTAACTTTATTTTTAGTACAAGTATTTTTCGTATTCACCTGAATTATTGTGAATTTTATACATATTTATTTTATTTATTTTTAATAATTTCAATTTTTATATTCATCTTCTATTTTTATTTACAAACCGTATTGAATTCTGTTTTTACCATTTCTACATTCATCTGAAATATTATTTGTCTGTTTTTTGTTTTGTTTATCTATTTTATTCTTTTTATACTCGTCCGAAACGTTGTAAACTTTTATTCATTCATTTTATTCATTTTTTAAGATATTTTTTTAAATCTTATTTTCTATTTTTATTCATTCGTTTTTTTTAATTCTCATATTCGTTCGAAATATTGCCTTTTTTTAAAATTTTATCTAATGTTTTATAGTTCTTATGTTCATCTGAAGTAATTGTCAATTTTTATTCATTTATTTTATTCCTTTTTAATGTTTGGATATTCCTATGAAGTGTTGTCCATTTTTTATTTTCGTTAAATTTATTCATTTTATTTTTATTTATCTAATTTATTCTTGTTTTAACATTTTTATATTCGTCCAAAGTATTGTGCGTTTTATTCGTTTATTTTATTCTTTTTATTTCATGTACATCTGAATACTTTCTATTTTTATTCGTTTATTTCATGTGTTTTCAACATGTTATATTTATCTAAATTGTTCTTATTTCTCCAAATTTTTATATTCATCGATATATCGCCGATGTTTATTCGTATATTTTATTCAAAATTATTAAAATTTTTACTTCTTTTTTAAAAATATTTTTCCAACTGTAACTGGCTATTTCCTTAGTCACAATGACGATGAATGGCATAGTACCGCATGTAACATCTATGCATGAATTACCAATTACCGATTTATTTAGAATTTCAATTCAAAACACAAACCTTTTTCTTGTAGATAGAAGTGACTAGAATAGCCAATATGAAGCGATACTTGAAGATCGATATCTCTCGCTGTTCGCTCGTCTCAACGGTATCAGAAATAATGAGAAGATGCTTATCTCGTGAGATCATTACATATTCTCTCAAGAAAATACTAGATGCACGGAAAAAATCGAAGATCATGTCAAGAATAACACACATTTCCATCTTTCCTTGACAATCGATACCCAACGTCTTTGGAAGCACAACAGAAATATTTATATTCTGATGCTAAAATTATCCGTTCAATGTATGCGTATCCAAATTGAATTTAAGAACTTGTTGTGAAGAGTTTATATTTTAGAAATAGAAAATCTAATAAAATGCAAAGAAATGATATTTTGTCGGAGAAATTCTTTTGTGTATTATATCTCTTAATCTGATTCTCTTGATGGCGCTGGCACTTTGGAAATCGAATTCATTCTCTTCCTTATCTCCTTTAAGAAACATGCCTCATTTTGGATTACATACTTTGCGATGAATATGATGAGGGAGAATTTATTCGAATGTATTTGGAAAATTTAATAAACAACAGTTTCTTTTTGAAGGAGGTTTGGTGCACGCAATTTTTCCAAAAAAAGGAACACATTTTGCAATTTTTAAATATTTATTTTTCTGCGTCTAACTGCGTTCGAGTCTTTGTTCCATCTACACCCGAAGCAATCTAAAAATACTTTAATATAAACCGCTGGCAGGCATTATATTATATACCAGCGGTTCTCAACTCTTTTTTACTCGCCTTTTCAGTATATAATTTCTATGGCGGAGCCCTGTTAGGCTCGAGGAGCTCTTTTTTGTATTTCATTTTTATGACAGAACCTTGTAGGCATCTCTTAATTACTTATCTATCAAATTTACTGATTCATTTTGTTTTCCTCGAGCCGCGCGGAGCCCCTGGGAGGTGTACACGGAGCCCTTAGGTCTCACCGGAGCACCGGTTGAGAACTGCTGGAATTTTTTTTTCCACTAAAATGCTCTTTTTGTCAGATAAGGAACATTTTTTTCAAACACCACGTATCCAAATGTGTTGGTAACTTTGTTGCCTCTCAGCACCAAGTTGTTATGTTTCAACGAGAGGATTTCTCATTAAAATGATTTTTCTAAAAAAAATTATTGTACAAAATAGGGGTTAATATTGGTGATATTTGAAAATAAGTTGCATGTTGTTGAAGGGGCAGGCACATGACGTTCAAATAAAAATTTCTTATTACTGTATATTTCTTGCTAAAAATGATTTAATGACATTTCAGTATCGATGTAATAACAATTTCAAGTCTCTTAGTTTAAAAAATATGTGTTTCAACAAGCTTTGTGCCTTATTAAGACACTAAGAGGAGTCAAACTGGAACAGGTTTGGTCATTTTTTGTCCCCTACGTCTCAAATTTCACTAAAAAGCTTCAATTTTTATTTTATTTTGCTCTGTAGGCATATAAAATAATAGCATATTAATTATTTGTAGCATTCATTTTACTGTGCTGTTTTATTTTCATGATCATTTTGGCTAAAATGTCGAAAATGATGAAACACTTGTAAATTTATTTCATATAAAAACAGGTTTATATATTTCTATTCATTAATGGTTTCTCATTATACAAGGTGGGAAGAAATTCGTACAAACTTTAAAAATGAATAGAAACCGGAAAAATAACCGAAATAAAAAACGGTTTGCAGGGATGGCATCGCTAGGTCACGGGAATTCCTTTAAGACAGGGGGAAAAAAATAAGAAAAACAATCGTTAGATGGCGCTGGTACGAGCGACTTCGGTGGAAATATGCAAATGAGACGGTTATAAGAACTTGTGCCCCTAATCTACAACTAGTTCACCGTTGTAAACCGTGTATGTTGACCCGTTGCACTCTGCTGTTGCTGGATTTGTGACTTGCCTGCTATCCCCTGTGCTGTAGGTAGAACTCATACTGCTGTAATAAACAATTTATGTTCTGTTCGTAATTTGTGTATCTTCTCTTTGACTTGTGTACGTCAGCACTACTTATCGGCTGTTTATTTTAGTTATTTTCCCATCCTGTCTTAAAAATTTCCCGTGACCTAGTGATGTTAACCCTGCAAATCGTTTTTTATTTCGGTTATTTTTCCGGTTTCTTAAAATTTTTAAAGTTTCTACGGACTTTTGGCCCACCCTGTGCAAAATACATGCTACAAATCAGTGATATATGCCTACAGAACAACATGAAAAAAAAAAAAAAAAGATGCTTTCAATGGAATTTGAAACGCGGGGAACAAAAAAAGACCGTTCAGGTTGGACGTTTTTGGTATATAGATAAGACACCAAGTTGTTGAAATATTGCACGCATATTTTTGAAACTAAGAGACCTGAAATTGTTATTCTATTGATACTAAAATGTCATTAACTCTCCTTTGCTTACAAGGAATCGGCGAGAAATTCGGATGATCTGTATTTGACGAATGGGCGATAAATATGCTATCCTTGTCCTAATCTAACCACACGTTAGGGAAAGAAAAAGAAGATGAAGGGCAAAATAAGTAGAAGAAAAAGACGGGATAAAAAACAAATGAAAGGAAAAAAGTAGAGATAACAGAGAATAGGCATGCGAAGTAGATTTCTCTTTTTACCCTCACCCATCCTGTTCTGTTTTGTGTTAATGTCCCTAACTATTATACCATTCACAGAAACTGAATGAAATTTTGGCATAAGGTATTTTGAGGTATGCGCTCAAGAATGATATGGAAAACAACAGTGTCACTCTAACAGTTACGGTTACAGTGAGAAAATTTCGAAAATATCAAATGGCAACACCATGTTTTTTGTATTGGAATGCGATCTCCATACTGAAAAACACTAAATAGCGTTGGAATGGCACCTGTAACACGAAAATCCGCGGAGCTAGGCAAGGAAAAAGGACTTTGCCGTGCACCAGAGCATTAATGTTCGTTTCATTCGTCACACCGTTTCTTCGGCTGAGATCCCAGCCTGATTAGTCTTCCACAAGGTCATGTGGAAAACACAATAAAATGCTTTATTTTATGCCGCTTCTCTGTCCTTATTGGTTGTCCTCACTTTTAGCCTATCTACCGCCGGTGATTTTCATGCTACAGTTGCCGTTCGAACGCTATTTAGGGTTTTTCACAATGGAGATCACATTCCAATACAAAAAACTTGGTGTTGCCATTTGATATTTTCGAAATTTTCTCACTGTAACCGTAACTGTTAGAGTGACACTGTTGTTTTCCATATCATTCTTGAGCGCATACATCAAAATACCTTATGCAAAATTTCATTCAGTTTCTGTGAATGGTATGATAGTTAGGGGCCCATATGTCGGGATAGTTTTTTTATAATCACCCTGTATATAGTAAAAGGATAGATAATATATGGGTGGAAAAAGTCACTATTATTGAAGGGAAATAAAAGGAAGGTAAACAGAAGAAAACTTCCTAGGGTCAGCTTAGTTTAAATAAAACCTTTCGATGATGAGCAGAGAGAAGAAAGAAAATAGGGAGAGCTTGTTTCTGTTTATTCCACAGGCGTTTGGACACAATACTACGCCATTGATCGTGAAGTGGTTAAAGCATTTTTAGCAAGAAATATACAGTAATAAGAAATTTTCATTTGAACGCCATGTGTCCTCATTAAAATTCGAAAAAAGAAAATAGCACCCCGTTAAATTGTATGAAAATATCCCCAAAATTAAAAAAAATCCCCAAAAACATGGGTGGAAATTTTTTAGATCTTCTTCAAAAGCAGGGAATATTCCCCATAGGAAAGCGAAGATCCTGCGAACCCAACTCTATTTCACACATCTTTACCATTTTAGCCACTCATAATATATTTACATACAAGGTGACCACAATTAAATATCTTTTAAGCCGAGCACAGTTCCGGTTTATCACCATGGGCAATTTTCTTCCGAGAAAAGTTGTGCCGGATGTATGCACGAGCACCTCACAGTACGAGTGCGTATCTAGTATTGTGGCTGATTTTTTAGTGATGCCATGTGTACTTTTAAATTGTGAGTGAATTGTAATGATTGGATATTTGTACGTTTAGTAAGCCTCTGGCTGTATGTGGCGAGACTTTCTGACGGGGAGATCGGCTTGCATTCGTGCCTCGGAGTTCGGAACCACAGAAAATGAGCTTCAGCTGACTCTCGCTGTAGCGTCGGTGGGGGTTCGAACCCGGGTCCTTGCAATGAGAGTCCATCATTATGACCACTCGACCACCACCAAATTAAGAACCACTGGCCAGAATGAATTGAAATTTTTCATTAATGCTCCTGAAAAATAATGAACACTAGCTATGGAACACATCGAACATAACGGGCGGGATATTACCCGCTCTGCCCGGGTTTTCTTCATATAGCGGTAGCATTAAAGAAATATAAAGCCATTAAGGACAAGAACCACTGAAACAAGGAGTAAAGAAATACTCATGTACGAAACGCGTTGTTTGGGAACTACGTTAAGCAAATTAAACATTCCAAAAGTCATTGTTGGGGTTCCGATATACGACCACAAGCGGTCCCCCGTAAAAATCTAATAAAGGGAATGAAATTCCGGATAAAACTGCATCAGAGTATGCACTCGTGAATGAGTAGAGAAACGAAAGCATAGCCCTCGCGGTTACGTTGACAGGAACAAAATGTCGAAAATTCGAATTGCAACACTCACTTTTATGCACAGCAAAGTGATCATCACAGTAAAATAACGATAAACGGCTTTAGAATGGTACCTGCAGCATGATAAGAGCCAGCGCCGGACGCATACAAAGAAACGCTTGGAAACAACCAACGCAGCTCACATTACTCTACTGTCGCAGATAGTTCCTCACGGAGAAGGTGAAATCTTGTTTCTTTGTCTGCGTCCACGTTTATGGTGCTATGGGAACGGTTCCAACGCCATTCGTGGTTATTTCACTGCATCACTTTGACAATGCATAAAAGTGAGTGTTGCCATTCAAATTTTTCGAAAAGTTTATTGTCGTGACCGTAATTGCGAAAGATGGGTCTTCGCTTCTCTTCCCATTCTCGAGCGCATACTCTGAAACACATTGGCGTACGCAATGGGGGGGGGGCCCTGAGCAAGGGATTATAGTGTTATTTTGCAGGAAAAAAACTGAAAACCCCCCTCGAGAAAATTCTGCGAAGGCAATGCTGAAACACCTCTACCTTGAATTTCACGAGCATTTGTTGATTTCTGTGGCTCGTATAAGTTATTTCATAACCACCCGGTATATGTATTGTTCTCTTCTTTAACAAACTCTAACGCAGGGGGAGGGGGGGGGGTGTCAGGCTCAATTGGACCTTAACGCCATTTCCTTCGAAACTATCTCTCAAGTGGTCACCAATTATAAAAAATTAATAATTAAAATTCTATTCACTAATAACAAAAATTTGATAATTGGTAATTACAAATCCGATAATTAGAACAATTAAACGTTAAATTAAATTTCAATTTACACATAAACTTGCCAGTGCGTGGAAAAATACGTGAATGACTAGACGACTAACGAATTTCTGTGTAATAAGGTAGACCAGGGGTCTTCAACCTTTCAGATATCGTGGACCAATTTCAAATTTCTCACGAAGCTAGCGGGCCACCAACCTGAGGTATTTAGAATTATAAGATGGAATCCATATTTACAGTGTTTCATCTGAACAAAAGGGTCAACGGGAAGGAGGGGTTGAAGACTGCATTCATTCTAAAACTATACCTTTTATTAATTCTGAAATGATTTACTTCTACCGGAAAAAAAATTTCTGATCAATCATTTCTTATAATTATTCTGAAACTACTTTAATTAATTTACAATTACTGTATTTAATCGATTTATTTATTACGTTATTTCCGTACCTCAGAAAGCTTTACTTTCATTAATTTTCAAATATCTTCTCTCCAAGTATTGAAGAAATTGTAGGAATAAGAACTATTGGGGCTTTTGAACCGGATGAAGTTTAAAGCGATCGTCACACGCTTTAGAATGCAATTTTTTCCCAACAGTTTCCATCGAAGGACTTGCTGATGAATGACGTAATGGAAAGATTACAGTTTAAGGATGTCTGGATACACATTTCTTAAATTTCACTGAAGTCGTTTAGCAAAATTTACATTTTTGTCAGCCATTGCTGACGTACGTACCACTCTTTCCCACTGTTACGAGTTTATTGTTCATAGGAGTTTAATAATTCTTGCAAGTGCAAAATTTTGATACAGTTTGCCACGGTCTTCAAAATATCTTCCCTCGTTTTGGTTTCGTGCATCGAAAACATTTTTAAAAATTCTACAGTGATGTTCAAATTATCCTGGAGGAACAGTCACTTGAGCCACGTCCATAAACACTCGAAATATCATCGAGCACTATTGAAAAGCAATGTACATTAGAGGACATTAGTTCCAGCTGGACACAACCTAATTTTGGAGTGCTGAATTCAATTAAGATTGAAGAAAATCTCCATCACGTACTGTTTTTCGGTATGCATGATGGCCATTTTTTGAAATACACTATGGAAAACTTGCACATCTCGAAAATGGAGATAATTGGTATAGTATTAATAACAAATTGTAACATATTTATTACGATAGATATTTTATCATATCCATACATCGTTATGTATTAAATAGCAAAAAGAAGAAAATGTCTTTTCTCATACACATACATATAATATCCATAGAGGATATGCACAATACACATGCATATACACACAAAACAAAATTTATATTAATTTTTTAGTATTTTATAAAAATAAATCATTTCTTTGTCTTATTTATCGTGTTGTTTTCTTTTAGCAAAAGCCAACAACAATCACTCATCATCGAAGGGTCGCATCTGCCTTTGATTCCCTAAAAAACCCCCCTTCATTGCAGATGTGAACGATTGTCATGCAGCGTGTTCTGTGTGAAAACAAAATCACTCGATAGTTTCCTTATTTGAGGAATTACAAATTACAAATACTGTTTTTTTTAGTTTTGTCTTGTTTAATTTCGAAAAAAAAAAAAATTCTTTCAGGCGCGAGGAACTTCGGTCAGATTTGTCCGCAGCGTTCATAATGTTTCCCATCAGCGCTCCAGGTGACGAAATCGACTCAGGAGGGGAAGGTTTTTTTTTTGGGGGGGGGGTTACAAGGATTTTCTTCCAGATAAATTTTTAGCTTTTAATCTTAAAAAACATTTAAGTTAACAGAAATTGATTAAAATAGATGATAAATTTATTTTATTAGTCTTTCGTATTTAGACTTACGATATTTTATTTTTCTACAAAAAATATGAAAAAAATATTTTCAATTTTTGATCACCTTGGGAGGGGCATAATCACCCTCACCCCCTACCGCCCACGTACGCCTCTGATCAGCCCCAGTTTTATGTGAAGTGGTGGCAGCAAAACGTACAGCAAAAAGGAATTTTGAACATTAATTAACATTTGCAACATTGACTTATATCTCCATTTTTTATGACTAAAGGGCTGTACATACATTTAAAACAAGTGTTTCTTTTTCAATTAAAAAAATGGAGGACCCGGTTCCGATTACAGACGGAATCAGTGTTGCCATTCCCCAAGTTTTAGATGACAAAAAATATAAATATGTTTTCTAATATCACTTTACAGGAATAGCGTAAGTATGTAAATTTTGAAAGATATTCAGAATTAAATACCGTATAAAAACTAGAAACAAAACTAGTACAAAACTAGTCTAGTACAAAAACTAGACGTGATGGACATTTTTCAAGGTCAGGTGTGGAATTAGCACCCAAAAATTAATTACGAACAGCTAAAGTTTTCCACGTAAGGGAAACCTTGTAGACCAGTGTTATCAGCAATTGCTGTTAACACTGCTGTTTACACACGATTCAAAAGTGTCATGACAAATGCTTGCACCTATTTAAGACCGACATTTTCTGCAGCATTTGTCATCCATTCCTTAACCAAGGAACCATCGCTGGAATGTTACACAAATGTGTAGCTGATTTCACACGAATATGTAGAGCAGGGGCCTTCAAAGTATGGCCCTCGGAGCTTTTTTGTCGTGGCCCGCCGATCATTTTCAGAAAATTATTGTGAAAACATTGCAAAATGATAATTGCTATTATTAATGAAATAAGTAATTTCGGAATTCAGATCTTCAGTGGGGCCTTCTGATTATTGAGTTTATAATGCAAAAACACCGACAACTCAGACAAACTCCTCATGATGATTCCATGATTAGCATCATAATTATTTCAAGCATTTTCATGATTATTTACAGGATCTTGAGCCTCCAATAGGATGACAGGGCTCTAACCTCTTAAGTCTCAGAAATGAGTTCAATCGTTCATGGCACGGAAATCAATGCCTCCTCCCCCCTCCTGCAGTAACGCCTTTAATCTGAGATGTCTGGTGGTTTTCCGGGCAAGACTTTTCATGGGCCTTCTCTATTATGCAGATATAGTGTGAAAACAAAAATTATGAGAATAATCTCGAGTGCCGGGTTTAGAGCTCTGCCAGCCCCACTCCCTTGCAGGGGTCATGTTGGAGACCTCAGTTGAATAGGGATTCCACGATAGGATCTGGCACAATGATTTATGGCAATAAATATGTACAGTATATTAAGAGCAGAGACTTCCTACGCATGGGGGAAAGGAAATAGGGAGACCGCACCCCGTCTTAAGCCGACCGAAAACTAAAAACGGACTCTTTTTTGGATAAATATTAAAAAGTGGGTTTAAGTTCCGTGAAATAGCTTCATTTTTACCAAGGGTTCCCCTCAACAACAGCCTTCTAACCATCAAGGGTTCCGCGAGAAACTCTACGTTAGAAACCCCTGTTCTAGAACAAAGTGAAGAAATAATTTCGGAATTAATGGAAGAACTAATTTTAGAATAAATGAAAGAAATAATTATACAGAATTGATGAAAATTCAAAATTACTTAAAGAAGTAATTTTCGAATTCTTTTAAAGAAATAATTTCAGAATTAATGGAATTTTTTTTTCTCAATCAATGACAGAAAGCATTTCGTACTTTCTGATAAAAATTATTTCCCCATCAATAGAATAATAACTGCATGATTATTAAAAAAAATGATTTCGTGATACAGTATATTGAGAAGTAAAATTATTTAAGGAAATATATAATCAAAGAATCACTTTATGTAACTTCACGTTAAAGCTAGTCTCGGAATTGGTTTAATCAGTAATTATCAAAAACTTTTTCAGCATCAGTGTAAAATTATGTTCAGAATTTACTACCACTTTATCCGCGATCAGATGTTAGTTGTGTGTCTAAAGTGTGTTATATGTTCCACGCCTAACTGATGCCTGATACGGCTAATCTAGGCAGGGGCGTCGGAAGTGTTTCGAAACTGTGGGTGCTCATCTTTAATTTTATATCGGAAATTTTAATTTCTGAATCAATTCTGGGGGTGCTCGGATGCATTTCACAAATTATCGTGGGCGCTTGAGCACCCATAGCACCCCCCGGCTCCGACGCCACTGAATCTAGGGTTACCAACCGTTCACATTCAGGAGGACATGTACTCCTACTTGATGTTATTCCAACCGTCCTCCTACGTTTCGGAAAGTTCGCTCTCTTGTCCTCCTTTTCAGGTTTCCGGAATTATTTTCATTTTCTTCTGAGGAAGTTTTTTTTCTTACTTTGAAACAAATATTCTTCATTGACGTGAGTATCAAAATTGATAATTAATGAAAGAAATAATTTGAGAACAAATAAAAATCTTCAATTAATTTTTTTGTCCTTGTTTTGCCCAATTGATCCCTTCTTATAGTTGAAATGTCATTAAAGCACAAGAAGTGATGACCCGCAGGATTCGTGAGAAGTTTCAATTTTGCCCGCCGTGTCTGAAAAGGTGAAGACCCCTCTGATGTAGAGGCCGTCATTGCCGTTTTAAGAGATAAATTATTCACAATTATTAATAACAAAATTATTTATTAGTAATTTTTTTTAAAATTAAAAACAACATTAGATTTTTTTTATTTTATTGGGATCTCGAGGGCCATCACTATATTATAGTTACTTCGTGAGCCGCAAGTTTGGCAACCCTGCTCTAACGAATACCTTCTTCGAAGCTAATGAGTCTTCTTTGTTCAAATCATCGGATAACAAAATTATCCGTAAGCTGTGCGATGGCGACATTTAACATGAAACGGTACTACACACACAGTCGTTAGACTCACGACAGATTACGAAAATATCAGCATAAAGTTCTGGGGTTTAAATGCCAGTCTTTTTGGAAATGAGCGAAATTATTACTTTGAACTCGTGTTACTCAATTTGGAAAAGTAGCGTGTTGTTCTCGTCATTTCTGTGTTGAAGCTCGTCGAACTTTGACATAACTTTTGAGGGTTGCCTCCGGCAGCAGCTTGTTTTACACCATAGGGCGACTAATTTGAATTCGTTGTAGAATAAATCCTCTTGGACTATACAAACTTACGACCGAGTGTTATGCAGCTTTGCATGCTTCATACATGACTAATGAGTGTTTTATACACGACTAATAATGTTTTCGACTAATGAGTGTTTTAATCCGAGAAAATCGCTTCCGCACAACGAAGTTTTCATAATTACTAAAATTGAGTTTATGCGGATTATGATTTTCTTATCAGTAAAAGGTGTATAGAAAATCTTTCATTTGAGGTAAGATACACAGGGCGGATGGAAAGAATGTCCTGGACGCATTTTAAGAACTAATAACAAATCAACCAATGGGCATAAAAAAGGCGCGGCCCGCAAAGAAATACTTATGATAAACTAGAGCAGGGTCTTAAACCTGTGGGCCCCATTTGGCCCACGAAGCTTTTTGTTGTGGACTGTCGATGATTTTGAGAAAATGGTTGAAAACATTGAAAAATTATTTATACTGGAATTTATTAAGGAAATAATTTCGCAAATTAATGGATGAAATAACTTCAGAATTAATGAAAGGAATAATGAAAGGAATAATTCCAGAATTAATGAAAGGAATGATTCCAGAATTAATGAAATAAACTGCTTTACACTCAATAAAATAATGAATATTGCATGAATATTGAGAGAAATAAATGGTTTCAAGACACATTGAGAAGGAAAATAATTTCGCTTTGCCCCAATTTTTGCCACAATAACAAATAATTGCAGAAACACTTAAGGATTACAGATTGAAGTAAATTTCAGAATTAATTAATTTAATCATTTATTAATCAAACTTTTTTAAGAATAACTGTAAAAAGTTATTTCAGAACTAATCGAAATTAATAATTAATAAAAGAAATAGTTTCAAGCAAATAAAAGAGTTCAACTGGTTTTGTTCCTGTTTTATACCCCGTCCCATCGGCTCCATCTATTAAGATGTCACTAAATTACATAAGTTGGTGGCCCGCGGGCTTCAGGGGGAATCTTTGTTTGGCCCACCGTGTCTGAAAGGTCGAAGGCCCTTGAACTAGACTTTTATCTGATTTAAAAAAAATTTAAATGCAACACAAATAGTACATAATTAAATATTTATGGTGATCTGCGTGTTACATAAAGCCATCGTATTTCAACATGAGCACCCTTCCATACGTTTAGATGTAGCCCGAACTATAAAAAAGGGTGCTCATTTCGAAATGTGATAGTTTTAAGTAATGCAAGTTGTCTTAATAACCAATTATGCACATTGTTGCACATTCATGCACAATGTTTATGTTGCATTCTATGTGTTATGTTGAGTTTTTCGTTTTACAGCGCTACCTGTGAGTGAAATCTGAACTTTTTTTTAAATTTAAATGAAAAACAAAATCCAGATTATAAGTGTTTTAGTTCAAATCGAACTTTTTTACGTCAATTTTCCGATTTATGGTTTGTTCACGTCAATTCCATCAATAATGTGTTGCAGACTCTGCCACGAAGCAGGGCTGAAAGAGATCTCCCTGCAACGGGCTAAGTCCAGTGGAAAAGCTCTGGCTTTCATTCATTCATGAATGGTTTGTTTTGTGATTTCTTTTTCAAATAATTTCTCATTATTAGTTATGATTCTATTAATTAGGTTTTAAATTTTCCTTTATAAACGATTTATTATTTTCCGATGTATTTATTTTCCAGCAATTCCACTTCATGATTTACTGATATTTCTATAGACATTTCTTGAAACTAAATCTTGTTTCTATTCGTTTTTTTTCATGAAACAAAAATAACCTTTTTCTCAAAAACTTGAATTCTTTTGGTGAAGAACAAACAATTGTTTACTTCACAAAATTATAGCTTTCTTCCATTTTTTCGAGGGAAGAAAAATATCCATATTTATTTTTTTTGAAGAAGACAAAACATTTTGCTAATGGTTTCCATATAAACATTAAAAAATGTTATTTCGCGGGACAAAAGAATTGTTTCCAATAGTTTATCGTATATGCTGCCAACTTTTTAAAAGGAACATCAATGTTCTATATGTTTTTGAGAATGCTCATTAATTTCGATAATAATCGATAACATCAGTTTTTTTTGAATGGAAATATGTATTTGAATGTAATTATATGATTATACTAGTTATTAAAATGTAATGTAATCTAGTTATAATTTGTTAAAAATTTTAATCTAAAGAAAGTTATTTTGTTAATTTTAAATATGTGTCAGTATCGATGCATTTATTGATTTTTTTAAAGCTTTGAAGAGAATAAATTTCATATTTTATAATGTTTTCATGATCATCATTATTCGAAACCATTTTTTTTCATTTGTGAGACTTTTTAGCAGTTTGTTCCAGATAAAGATATGAATCGATTTCAAGTCTGTTTGATTAATTAATTATAAAAATTAATAATAATTATAAATACTATAGGATTTCGACTATCTGGCCAAGTCTCTTGGCGCCATGACGTCACCAAATTATCGGAGGTGTCGCCAAACTCGCTATGCTTATTGCCAATTCGCAATATTTATATAGAGAAATGCGTTAAATTTCATTTTCACATGAGATAATGACTATTTGCAGACATAAAATGACATAATAAATAATAAATAGCAACTATTTACAGTGTTCGTAGCAATATTTATATTCTTGGACTTTCGTCTTCAGTAATAAATTTAAAAAAAATAGAGTATGTCACATAACAAACATTTACATTAGACGCATATGAATATATTTAGAAAGTACTGACCTGTACCAAGAGGATACAAATTAGGAATAGGAGCGGCTTTTGGTCTCGAAATGGTGTTTTTGATGGTGATGGTAGGAAGTGAGCATTTATAGAACCCTGGCCTATCCGGCTCGCACTTTCGCCACATTGCGCCAGATTTTCCAGATTCTACTGTATATCACAAAAATTAAATAATATATCTGTGGAAAATGTTTTAAAAATCCTGTCTTTTTAATAAAAATTACTCTTTTTTTTTTCAAATGTTCCTTACTGTCTCTTACATCATTGAAGTTTTGTAGAACTTTTTAAGGTGAATGCATTAACACCTCACAAAAAGTGATAGCAGGACAGGGTTGTCAAACTATATCAATTCGCTATAGTGTGACACGACAGTTTTCGTACTTGCAACACTATTGTGTTATCCAATAACGCCATAATGAAATCAAACTCATATCCCTAGAAACTTCAAAATTTCATGTTCCCAACGAAATGTTGAGCATTGTCTTTGCACGTGTTGTAAAAAATTGGTTCGGGTGCAAAGTCCGGCCTATTCTCGTGACGAACAAAAATCATGTGTCTGTTCAAATCAATCACGATTGAAATACGTATTCACGTCAAAACTGCTGCATATCGACTTATAGCTACTGAAAACCCACGGCTTGACTTATCCGCCATCTTTGTGAAAATTTTGACAATATATTCTCGCTAACTGCTTACGAGTTTTGTTCTACCTGCATTAGAATTATTTTTAAAATATTTTAGGGGAACTGTGGGCTGGCATTATACAGGGTGACCTGTAAGTCGGCCTTCACCTCATCAATTGTTCGTCGTAGAGGTATGATTTCGGTTTTAAAAATGCTCAGAATGTGTTCAGAAATCATCCCGTGCCACTTTTGATAGTGAAAATACAAGGCGCAAAAAAATACAAAAACTAACGTTTTATACGGACACCCTATGCTCAAAAACACAATTTAAAAGCTGTTGCCTTTTCTTTCTTGAGGCCAAATAGAAAATCCACGCATCGAAGTGAAATATTCACTGAGATATTTGAATTCAAACATCAAGAAAAGGTACGAAAGAACAGCATAAACTTACAGACAACGATCCTTCCCCCATATTTATTGCTGTTTGTTCCCAACTTTTCTCCGGTTTTTGAATCCCAATATCTCAGCGAGTATTGAACGTGAAATTTTTTTTGTTGGCTCAGAAGAGACAGGGCAACAACTTCTTCTTATATTGAGTTTTTTAATTCACACGTAGATTACAGTCTAACTTATGAACATACATCAGGATCTTTTACCTTTCAGTTCATAAACAGCACCATTACTAGCTGAATGTACCGTGAAAATAACAAAACACTCCATTCATGGAATTATTGCAATCGCGTTTCTAATATTGCATAAATTTTGCTTAAAATTTGACATAAACATGACTTTTTCACAGAAAATGACAGTCTAAAATTTATAATTGTTTTCACCATTTCGGACACTATCTACCAAAAACATTTAATCAAATTCCATTGTATTACCATTTTATAGAAAAGTGCCTTCGATCGTATAGTCGGATACCTTAAGAATCGTTGTTTTGTGGTGGAAATGCCATTTCTCAGAAATTATCTCATCGAATATTTGTTTTGAAACACAAGAATCCATTCTCTCTTATCCAAGGCAACGAACCAATTAAAACAGATTCGAAACGGGACCGACCGATCGTAACGAATTAGTGTTTTGTTCGAGTTAATTTTCACAATACAGCACTAATTTCTTGTCAGGAATAATTCATTCGATGGAATTCTTCGATAGCTTTCAATGACGTTGTTGTTGGAGAATCCTTCGAGTTACATTAATGAGGATTCCGACTTTGTCTGCGTGGAAGCGTAAACACTCACTGGGGAGTTGAAAACCCACGCGCACTTTCTAGGAGTTTTATATGGGATTTATTCTCAAAAAAAGCAAAAATCCTATATTTTTCGAAAATATTTTCATTTTTTTCCGTTCGTTTTTTTTCTACCTGTATTCAAAGATATTAGTGTAGAATGAAAAGACTTTCATATATGTGTACACACATAAATACGAAAAGACATGAATACAGGGTGGGCAAAAAATGGTTTGCAGGGTTAGCATCGCTTAGGTAACGAAAATGTTTTTTTTTTTAAGACGGGAAAAAAACTCTGAAACAGCCGATAGATGGCGATGGTGCGAGCGATATTGGTGGAAATATGAAAATTAGACGGTTATAAGAACTTACGCTCTTAATCCACAACCACTTGTAACCGTTGTAAACCGTGTATGAGGGCCTGCTGCACTCTGCCGTTGCTGGATTTGTGACTCGCTTTGGTGAATGCGTGCGGTAGGGAAAAATAAATACAAAAACACTCACGTCAATGAAGAATATTAGTTTCAAAGTGAGAAAAAAAACTTCCTCAGAAGAAAATGAAAATAATTCCGGAAACCTGAAAAGGAGGACAAGAGAGCGAACTTTCCGAAACGTAGGAGGACGCTTGGAATGACATCAAGTAGGAGTACATGACCTCCTGAATGTGAACGGTTGGTGACCCTAGATTCAGTGGCGTCGGAGCCGGGGGGTGCTATGGGTGCTCAAGCGCCCACGATAATTTGTGAAATGCATCCGAGCACCCCCAGAACTGATTCAGAAATTAAAATTTCCGATATAAAATTAAAAATGAGCACCCACAGTTTCGAAACACTTCCAACGCCCCTGCCTAGATTAGCCGTATCTGGCATCAGTTAGGCGTGGAACATATAACACACTCTGGACACACAACTAACATCTGATCGCGGATAAAATGGTAGTAAATTGCCCAATGATGCTAGACTAGAGCCATAGACTAAAGATATAATCTATATATATAAAATTGATTTTCTGTGTGTGTGTATGTTCTCTATACAAATCTACAATTTTAGATCGATCGTCGCCAAATTTTGCATATATACCAAATGGGACCCGACTTGAACGATAGGCTACTTTAAAATTTCGTCAGACCAGGGCAAATGCCCCAAATGGGCAAAAAACTGTCCGGCAACAATGGTTTTTGGGCCTCAACAATCACTTTCCGAACGTTTACTTTGGTTACCGTGTTTCCCTAGCAATGCGTTTCAGACGTGTATATGCCTTTACAACGGTTTGTCACTTCTTTAATCCTGTTAGTATATGTATAATAGTTTATGCCTTTATAATGGTTTGCAACATTTTCAATATACTCTCAGTAATGAGGCTTTTTGAATAGATGTCATAATCATCATCAGCATCGCTTTGAGAGTCAGGCAAACGATGATCCCCATAGAAATCAGTGTTAAAATTGCCTATTTTATTGTAGAAATGCGGAAATTCGGTGGGGTTTTCCGCCACATCAATAATTTTAAAAATTGTATTGAATTCTCGATTTTTGAAATATTCAGTTCGCTTAGAGATATACGAAGCCTAGGAGATTATATATGAAGTAATTAGCCAAACCTATACTTTTGAGTTGGATATTCGAGCAATATCATTGATTTCATTTATATCTTCTTAAGTATGAAAATTAATGTCTCCATATTGTCTCTTTTGATATTTATTTGCATAAATTCATGTGGGTTAAGATATTTTAAAATTAGTTATGAGCCCCTGAAAAGTGCATCGAAAAAATTCCACAGCTTTAACTAAGGATTTTTGGAAGCTGGAACAGACAGATGGATAAGTTCGGGGGGCGAGGGGGATCGAAATACCTAGCGCCCCTTAAAAAAAAAATTATATTCATTTCTACGTTTCTGTGTAAATCTAGATTTGTTTATTTCATGAATCGCGCAGGTCGCCATATTGGTTAACTTGGACACGGTTTGTATGTCCCTCAAGAAAGAGAGAGGGAGATATCACGTGATCCAAAAAAGCCTCATTGAAGAAAACCCGGGCAGCGCCGGGTATTATAGCTAGTACTATTATAAATCTATGAATAGAGCTGTGCTCGGTTTAAAAGGACAGCAACCTATGGTTTTATTTTGTTGAAAATACGTTAAAAGTTCCAGCACAAAACCGATTCAACGTGCAGCAACATCACAATTGAGCTTCAGAAACAATCGACGAGTTTGCAGAAACTAGACGTTTGCTCTATGACACAAATCTTCTTCAAATATTACCCCATCTGGTTTCTCGAACATTTGGAAACTGCATCTGATGAAATTCAGAGCGATTCCAGAACGTCCTAAGGAACAACTAATGTGCATGAGGAAGACGAGGTTTTCATTTGAAATAGGTGAGAGGATTTCAATTAAAGAGGTAAATCGATTAATTTTTTCGTTTATTTTTCAACTTGATAAAATAAAAAGCAATATCAAAATACACTGCTGGCCACCGTAAATGCAACACCCTGAAGGAAGCATGCAAATAATATGAAATTTACAACATGCATTAGCGGAGGTGAGATATGCAAACGATTAGAATTTCAGCGCAGACGCACATCACGCGCGCCTGTGGCGCCACTTCAAAGCGCTATTTAAGGCTTGGAGATTTCGACGATTTGAAGTACGGCAATAGTGTTTTTCTTGTGGTTTTTTCAAAAAAACGACCATCTTTTGATCAAGTATCCGAGTTCGACAGAGGAAGGATAGTGGCCTACCGAGATTGTGGATTATCTTTCAGGGAAATCGGTAGTCGTGTTGGACGAAACCAAACAACTGTAATGCGGATATGTGATCGTTGGATGCAGGAGGGTACGACGGACCGACGTGTTCGATCGCATCCACTTCAGTGCACCACTTCACGTGATGACAGGCGTATTGTGCGTATGGCAGTGACGGATCGCTCAGCCACTTCACGAACCATAGCACAGCACATTCAGTCTGTACCGCATCATCCAGTGTCTGCGCGTACCATTCGACGCCGTTTACAGCAGAGTGGTCTGTCCGCAAGACGTCCATTGCTTCGTCTACCCTTGACGCAGAACCACAGACGTCTCCGCCGCCAATGGTGCGATGAAAGAAGGATGTGGACGGCACAATGGAATGAAATTGTCTTTACTGACGAGTCACGCTTCTGTCCGCAACACCACGATGGTCGGATTCGAGTCTGGAGACACCGTGGAGAGAGGATGCTGAACAGCTGCGTTATGCACCGCCACACTGGTCCTGCACCGGGTATTATGGTATGGGGTGGTATTGGATATCACTCTCGCACTCCTCTAGTACGCATTGCCGGTACTTTAAAAAGCCAGCGCTACATCTCCGAGGTGTTGGAGCCAGTTGTCCTTCCTTACCTTCAGGGCTTGCCCACAGCCATATTTCGACAGAATAATGCGCGATCACACGTGGCACGCATTGTCCAAAGGTTCTTCGTCAATCTCCAGATTGAATTGCTTCCCTGACCAGCTCGCTCTCCGGATCTTTCGCCGATAGAAAACATGTGGACCATGGTTGCTCAACGATTGACCCAGATTACATCCCCAGCTGCCACACCAGATCAACTTTGGCAACGCGTGGAAGCTGCTTGGTCTGCTGTACCCCAAGAACACATCCACAGTCTCTTTGAATCAATGCCGAGGCGTGTGACAGCGGTGATCTCCAACAATGGCGGCTACTCTGGCTACTGATTTTGGCAGGAACCACACTTCACAGAAGTCTATAAATTTAATCATTTGATGCTTGGTCAACATGTTATCTACAAAATAAATATTGTTGCGATATCTCTTGTCTTTCTTGGTGTTGCAATTTGGGTGGCCAGCAGTGTAGAACAGATGAACAAAAGGTAAAATTATAAGGTCATATCTTTAAATTTTAAGGTCATATTTTCAAGATTTTTAGGTCATAAAAATCCGAGTCCTAGTGATTGTAATTAAATACAGTTTTTGTTTCATTTTTGGGGTCTGATTTATTCGAGAGGGTTCATTGATATCGATCTTTCATAAGTTTTCAATGTACAAACAAAACTAACGTTGTAAGATGGCGATTGAATTGTTCCATGATTTTCGCATATTGTGTGCTGGAATCGTTATCATCCTATTAAGCGGGGTCGACTGTAACTATATACTGACGATCAATCAGCACGGACTCACGAAGAAAGCAAACCGTCTAAAATCGGTCTTTTTTAATGCTTCATAATAGTAAGAGAAAATTATATTTAAAGCGGTTTAAAAGAAAAATGATGTTGAGTGGTTCTAAGTTGGCAAGATTTTGAAATGGTTCCCAGCAACATCGCGAATACTTAGCTTTACAGTTGTCCTGCCCCCACATACCAGTACATATGTTTTCCCTACAGCATGTCCTCTCATGAATATAAAAATGTTTGAAATGTTGTTGTTTGAATACTGAAGTCAGTTTTGGTTTGTATCCAATTATTTATTTGGCGAAATTTTTGTTTTGGCGCACAAACTGCCGATATATGAAATAAGTACTGCTCTAAATAACTTTGGAAATCTTTTTGATCTTCTGCCAATTCAGAACTGAAAGGCATAATCTGAATGTTTTCGAAACTTTTGGCATCATATAAAAGAAAATGAAAAGTAAAAAGTTGTAAGGATATGATCTTCTGTATATTCGAAGTTGTCAAATTTGTATAATTTCCATTTTTAGATTTAGGACATTTCCAAAGTGGTCAAAATGAGACTTTTATTATCCAATCTTTAAAATCGAAAGTTGTTCTTCTTCTTTTGCATGGCATTTTGAAACTTCAGTTGGTGAGTTATTTGTTTTGTTTATGTGATGAAATTCTTTACGACAGTTTCGAACAATCCGTCGTATAAGAATAGACTCCCTGGAAGAAAGATTGCCAATAAAGAAGGGGAAAAATTGTCAAACTTCTGTTTGGCGATTTTGTGGCTTCGATATTCAACTTGGTAAAAAAAGATCAAGGGGGAACATAACTTTCTTTGGCTATAGCTGGCGACTTTATTTGTCTTTGCTCAACCTCAAAAGTTTGGCCACTTCCTAAACGTGGCACTCTCAGAAAGCTGCTGCATCTCTAAGAGACAGCGGACTACTTAAGTAACCTGAAGATATGCCGCGAGTCACTAGTGTGAGTGACCTGTAACTGTCACAGTTCACTCAAGTGCTCTGTGAATATGCCGCGGGTCACTCCACTGATCTGGAGATGTGTTGAGGGCCGTTTAGGAGCTCTAGAACTGCGACTGGTCACAGTTGACATACCGCGGGTCACTCAAGTGATCTGTAAATGTGCAGTGGGTCACATAAGTGCTCTGTAACTGAGCCACGGGTCACTCAAATGATCTGTAAAAATTCCGCGTGGCTGACTCGTGATCTTTTAATATGCTACGGGTCCCATAAGTGATCTGGAAATGAATGTACCACGGGTCACTAGTAGTCTAGAAATGTACCGCAGGCCACTTATTTGATGCGAAACTGCATTGCGATTCACTTAAGGGTCTGTGCCGCTGGTCACCTAAGTGATTAGGTATCCCAATCTCCCACTTATTTATTAAAATACATTTCTCCCATTCATTTATTGAAATGTTTCTTTTAATTTCTTTGATGTTCCACGAATTATTTTCTGACTCCACCGGTCCATTATACACTGAAGAGCCAAAAAAAACTGGTCACCTGCCTAATATCGTGTAGGGTTCCCGCGAGCACGCAGAAGTGCCGCAACACGACGTGGCATGGACTCGACTAATGTCTGAAGTAGTGCTGGAGGTAATTGACACCATGAATCCTGCAGGGCTGTCCCTAAATCCGTAGGAGTAAGAGGGAGGGGGGTGGAGATCTCTTCTGAACAGCACGTTGCAAGGCATCCCAGATATGTTCAATAATGTTCATGTCTGGGAATTTTAGTGGCCAGCGGAAGTGTCTAAAGTCAGAAGAGTGTTCCTGGAGCCACTTTGTAGCAATTCTGGACGTGTGGGGTGTCGCATTGTCTTGCCGAAATTTTCCAAGTCTGTCGGAATGCACAATGGACATGAATGGGCGCAGGTGATCAGACAGGATGCTTACTTACCTGTCACCTGTCAGAGTCGTATCTAGACGTATCAGGGGTCCCATATCACGCCAACTGCACACGCCTCATACTATCACAGAGCCTGCACCAGCTTGAACAGTCCCCTGTTGACGTGTAGGGTCCATGGATTCATGAGGTTGTCTCCATACCCGTACACGTCCATCAGCTCGAAGCAATTGGAACCGAGACTCGTCAGACCAGGCAACGTCTTTCCAGTCCTCAACAGTCCAATGTCGGTGTTGTCGGGCCCAGGCGAGGCGTAAAGCTTTGTGTCGTGCAGTCATCAAGGGCACACGAGTGGGCCTTCGGCTCCGAAAGCCCATATCGATGATGTTTCGTTGAATGGTTCGCACGCTGACACTTGTCGATGGCCCAGCATTGAAATCTGCAGCAATTTGCGGAAGGGTTGCACGTCTGTCACGTTTAATGATTCTCGTCAGTTCCGTTCTTGCATGATCTTTTCACGGCCACAGGGATGTCGTAGATTTAATTTTTTACCGGATTCCCGATATTCACGGTACACTCGTGAAATGGTCGTACGTGAAAATCTAAATTTCATCGCTACCTCGGAAATGCTATGTCCCATCTCTCGTGCGCCGACTATAACACCACGTTCAAACTCACTTAAATCTCGATAACCTGCCATTGTAGCAGCAGTAACCGATCTAACAACTCTGCCAGACACTTGTACGGCGTTGCCGACCGCAGCGCCGTACTCTGATCGGTTCCATATCTCTTTATTTGCATACGCATGCCTGCACCAGTTTTTTTGGCTCTTCAGTTTATTTGTTCAACCACTTCTACCTGTTCGTAGTCGTAAAAAGATTGAAGAACATCTGCAATAAATATTTCATTTCATGCCTTATTTCCTTAATGGCGGAATTTCTACAGAAAACAACAGTTTCTTTCCATAAAAGTTCTGAAAAGAAATTCATATTTTTCTCGTACATTTGTCGGTACGAAATATTTTCGATAGAATAAAAAGGTCGGTATTTATTAAATACTTAAAATACTTTCCTAAAACGTGTTTACAGTCTTAAAGAAACTCTTTCCGCACAAAAAAAAAACGCTTTTGAAATGTCTTCAAAAGATTTCTGAGCGTGAGATGATCGGTAGGCGGAAATATTTTTTTTCCATGGAAGACATCACAATCGCTGTAAAATACATTCCCGACATGTAGGCCGCTTACGTATGGAAATGGTTCTGGTCGACAGCCATTAATCATCACTACAGTGTTAAGAGAAACGCTATGGTACATACCACACACAAAAAATGAAGTCTGCATACGAGAGAGAGAGAGAGGGAGAGAGAGACCGTTTCTCGAATTCGCTTCGAACGTAGGAATTTTGCCTAAATTTTGCTTGGAATTTCAAAATGAAGGCTAGTCACGTGATAGTTTTCTCGGACCATATGAGTATTCTGTGTCATATAAGTCCCATTAAAAATTTCGTTCCTCTCTAAAAGAGTCTTTTTCCACGTGGAAGTGAGACTATCGTAAAATTGCATAATACTTCCATTAAAGTTCACGAAAGAATGATTTTAAGGCTTAAATTTACGAGTTTCTCAGTATCTTTATTCACGCGGAACTGTCAGAGGAATGCGAAAAGTTCGCACCTTTTTTTCCGGGAACGTCTCATTTTTTTAGACGAATATCAATTCATTTTCAGCTCTTACGACAGTTTCGAATCTGGGAATTTCTGCTTTCGAATAATGTTTGGGAAGAAATTCGAATTATTTTTCTCGTATTTCAACGAATTCTGCAGGTTTTCATTCTTACAGTTCAAATTGACGATAACTATTTGATTATAGACAACTGTGATAATTTACCTGCGTGAAGATACAAATTAAAATCCGTTTATATAGGGTGTCCCAAAAAAGAAAAAGGAATCCCTGATTTTAAACTGAAATAACTCGAGAACGGTGATCGATAGAAGAATAAAGCGACGGTATGTTTATATATTCTTAGGCTGGTCTTACACTGTAAAAGTTTGATAGAAAATCTCTTTTACAAAACTTAAAAAATCCAACCAATGAAACTCATAGGTTACATTCGAGCAAATGCAGCCGATAAGCTTATTGGTTGAATTTTTTCTGTTTTATAAAACAACTTTTATAAAACTTTTATAGTGTAATCCAGCCTTAAAGCCGTAAAAATCTGATACAGAAGTTTGAAAATTGGTTACAGATATTGCCGGCACGAGGCGCTGTACGTTTTAATCGAAGTTTGAAATCCGCAAAATGGGCTATCAACTGTCCTTCGCAAGTGGTCGATGCGTTCGCTTTTCACAACCGATTCAAAAATGTAGGAGGTGGCACAAACGATCACTACTGAAGTGTACGTTGCAGTTTTATAACAGTTTGTCCCCTGGCTTGGATCATCAACGAGGTACCTCTTAGAAGATGGGGCCCAACCACACCGTACCACAACGGTTTTTGTATTTCTTGGTGAATAGTCATTGCGAATTAAACTATTCCACATTTACTACTACTAAACCGAGCACTAACTCCGATCATATATCGCCATACGGTAATTTCCAACCAGTGGAGTTGGATGGTAAATGAAGGATCCATCCATCAGTGGTCGTTCTGGGCTCGGTAGGTAAAGGTCTTGCTTCGAATGTTCTATGCCCGGATTCGAACCGATGGACCTTGATGGTAACCTTCATAGTGGAAGACGAGCATCTTTGCCACTAGGGTACATTCCGCATTTACTGGAGCAAGTAATGAATTGGTCTCCACACTCACCCGATGTTAGTCCCTTACTTGATATCTGGGGCCCAAACTGGAATATGTTTGATTCTATACAATTGGAATTTATCAAAAATGTTATAGTATACCATTTTTTATGTTCCATCATATTTGATTTACACTGAATTTGATAGATTGCCAGTGCAATTCACCATTGCAAAAAAGGATGAATTTTTGATATAAGTTAACTCATCGTCAAATAACGGATTGAGTACGTTTTGCCTTAATTGGAGTGTTATTTATAAGGTGAGTTGGGGAAGACCACGTTGAAGCCTTTCTGGATGTCATAAATAACCTTGGTTCATCTACATCCTTCTCCGAGTGGTCCATGGCCAATTTCGAATCTGTCACATACACAACAGCGGAAAATTTTGTTGACATTTTTCGAAATAGTATTGAAGAAAGCTATTTTAACCCCCACTATATTATAAACATATTAAAAGTTTCTTTCTTCCCGAAGAGTACCTGAATTTTCAAAAGAATTTCGTATATCAAACTATTTTACTACAAGCTCGTTGTTATTTTATTAGGGGTCTAAATCGTTTTCTAACAGGTGTCAATGGTGTGATTATCGTGAGGAAATTGATTCCGCACACGTCATTGCAAACTGTAGTCATTTTGCTGGCCAATCAGTATCACAGATTTTGGCTCTCAGTCATTATCGTCGTGTGATTTATTCAATATTTTACAAGATGGAACTCTCTCTCTGTCTCAATTCTTTTTGTTTTACGTAATCTTAATTAAATTACAACCTTGGTAAAAACAAAACAACTTACCTTAATTATTACCAACTTAATAAATTACAAAACTTGCCATGAAATGAAAAACATCAATAGTTCATCTCGTGATTCATATTCTGATTTTCTCTCTCTCTCTGGGGAATTGCTTTTTCTTCTGCTCTGTATTTTTTAAGCCTTTATAATAGATTCTGCATCTACGTGTTCATCTGTGTTGACCAACCAAGTGTTTCTCTTTTGTAATAGCTTTATTTGCACTGTGGACTCCAGCCTGATGCACAATAAAGACATTGGGATTACTCCCTTACTTTTATTTGGCAAATTGAAGAACACTCTTTTCCAAAACAAACCTGCAACACTGGGTGAGCTTCAAGATTTCATCTGTGAGGCATGCGCGTTCATTTTCATTGGCACTACAGAGAGTGACTGAAAATTTCATTCTTCGTTTGCGCCTTCTCTCTGTGGTGGGAAAGGTGCACGGTTTTTAATCTACGTATTATGATGTGATTGCAATGACTGCTTGCAAAGGGCAGTTCATAGCCTATTTCCCGGAGGGTGAACGTTCTCTACAAAGACAAGCAATATTTCCAAAGAAACCCAGCGTCACATTACAAAAATACCTTTTACCTAAAAATGATTATTTTAGTGCTATATAGCACCTCTTAAAGATTATCTTAAGAATTCAGAATCGCCCTCTATTACATGTGGGGAAACATCAATAGACTGGATTTCTTTCCTATACCTATCAAAAGAAGAACCTACTAAAATTATTCGATTAAAATCAACAACTAGATTTTGATTAATGCGCCGCATGAGAGGCACAATATAATATTAAATAATGTATTTAAAAATTAATAATATTATTTAAAAATCTTCAAATTTGTTTCGAAATTTCAATAGTTGCTATATCTATGTGATAAAATACCGTTAGCGAATCCCGCAAAGCTTTGTGCTAACGCTCCGTGATAACAATTCAATTTAATACAACGGTGAACGACAGATGCGTATTGCGAATTTTTTCTAATATTATTATACCGCACACAAATAACAACTGTTGAAATTTCGAAGTTGAATCGAAAATTTAATTAATGTTATTGCTTATCAAATATCAACTAATATCATATCGTTCTTTTCATGTGGCATCAAAATCTAGATGCCAATATCTCTCAAAGAATTATTATAGTTGCATATGGTAGGTGGCGGTAAGAGTTGTGGTTTATTGTTGCGTTTCTCACGGCCCCGTATTCACCAACACAGTTTAAACTGCAATCGCAGGTGAAAGGATTGAAGATCGAAACGGATTGGTTAAATTGAGGTTTCTAACCAATCCGTGTCGATCGCTAATCCTTTAATCTGCGATTGTAGTTTAAAACATGTCGGTGAATACGGCCCTCAGATGTGCGCAGTGTCCCACAATCGACTGACGATTTTCGAAACGGGATAGCAAGAAAACGGTGACAGGTATTAGAGTACTTCTTACGGAATATAAATGCGCGTAGACGGGATTTTCTCAGATACGTCATTCATGTTGCAAGGGGATGCATAATTATTAAAATAAAAATAAGGGTGTGCACCTCGTGCCCAAAAACCAACTTAGAAAGCCCGGCCTCATCTAATGCAATTATTAAAATTAAAAAATTAATTATTTAATAAAAAAAAGTTAGCGTTTTATTTTATCAACTATTCAGCGCCTTAGGACATGAATTACGTGGCTTAAATTCCTGACTTTGCACATTTATATTCCGCAAGATTGACATTTAACATCTGTCACCGTTTTCTTGGTATCCCATTTTGAATGCCGTCAGTCGATTGTGGGATACTCTGTATTAAATATACAGGGTGTGCTGTAAGCGCTAGCGCCACCTTTATCCCATCAACCGTCCGTCGTAGAGGTATGATTCCAGTTTACAAAATGTTCAAAAGGCGTTCAAAAATTACCCTGTACCAGTTTGGAGAGTGAAAATACAGCGTGTAACAAAATATGAAATATATATTTTTTTTCTTTTTCCCCGTCTTCTAACTTCCAATCAGAAAGTTATTTTCCTGTCTCTCGTGGGGACGACCAAAAAAATTCAGTTTTTCTAAGTGCGATGTTCACGGAGATATTCAAATTCGAAAAACGGGGAAAATATGGCAAAAAAAAAACAAAAAAAAAAACAGTGTTAAAAACGGGTAAAACGGTTTTACCCGCTCCTATTTTATTTCATTACCCTAGGTTTCATTTGGAAAGTTGTTTGTTCCTTCTCATTTTGGTGGTTGGACGGGGCTCTCTGTATATTATAAGGATTGGAAGTTTTAACACTCATTCAGTACATCTTGTTTGAGATCATTTAAAAATTCTTCCGAAATTTTCTCACTAAGGATTATTATTTCAGATTTCTGTCCATTTATTCGATCAAAACTTATGTGACCATAAAACTAGTATTTCACAGGACATTCCCGTGTTTTATAGTTAACCTGGCTCGTGTCCGGAAAATTCATCGACAACAGTTCGATGCGAGTCAGTTAGCGACAGAATGAGCGATTGAGGTACTTAGTCAATTGCTCACCGGGTTACTCACTTTCTCACTAGGTCACTCATTTACTCACTCACTAGATCATTCACTCGCTCACTTACTCACTAGGTCAGTCACTTACTCACTAGGTCACTCACTTACTCACTAGGTCACTCACTTACTCACTAGGTCACTCACTTACTCACTAGGTCACTCACTTACTCACTCACTAGATCATTCACTCACTAGATCATTCACTCACTCACTTACTCACTCACTAGATCATTCACTCACTCACTAGATCATTCACTCACTCACTTACTAACTAGGTCACTCACTTACTAGATCACTCAGCCACTCAGTAGCTCGGTCACTCACTCACTCAATAGCTCACTCACTCACTCAATAGCTCACTCACTCACTAGATAATTCACTCACTCACTTACTAACTAGGTCACTCACTTACTAGATCACTCAGCCACTCAGTAGCTCGGTCACTCACTCACTCAATAGCTCACTCACTCTCTCACTAGATCATTCACTCACTCACTTACTAGATCACTCAGCCACTCAGTAGCTCGGTCACTCACTCACTGAATAGCTCACTCACTCTCTCGCTCATGGACTCAATAGCTCGCTCGCTCACTCAGTCACCAACTCACTCACTCACTCAGTCACCAACTCACTCACTCACTCAGTCACCAACTCACTCACTCACTCAGTCACCAACTCACTCAGTCACCAACTCACTCAGTCACCAACTCACTCACTCACTCAGTCACCAACTCACTCACTCACTCAGTCACCAACTCACTCACTGAGTCAGTAGCTCGCTCGCTCACTCGTTCACTCTAACTCAATCGCTCACTCCCTCACTTACTGACTCGCATCGAACTGTTGTCGGTGACAGTGCCGTCTTAACGCATGGGCCCACCCGGGCACGGCCCGGGGGCCTCGAGAGAATAGGGGGCCTCAAAAATATGAGAAGTAGTTGAATTTTTCGAAAATTTGCCAGGTAGGGCCTCAGAAAATCCACTTGGCCCGGGGGCTCATGATGCTCTTAAGACGGCTCTGGTCGGTGAATTTTCCGGCGGTGAATTGTTGTCCATGAATTTTCTGTAAACCAAACTTGGCCCCGTCCAGCATTTTTTTAACAACACATTACCGATTTTTCGCGTTTCTTACAACGAAACTAAATTTAATTTGTGATCTCGGATAATCCACAGGCCCCACTATTCCTAGAAATGGTTACTAATAACTAATTATTTTGCTTTCGGTTTCGCTGATTGGTTGCCATTTTCACATTAATTAATGAGGGATGAATAACGATTACGATGCAGAGGTTAGTGTCAGTTAACGATAGAATAGTTAGTCTTTGTTATGCATCACCAATAACCATTTTACCAACCACATTCATGTTATCTTCCGACTACAATCAGATGCTAAAACGTTTTCTTTTCGATTCAAAAGGAGCAGAAATGATTAATAGACGAGCATTTCGATAGGTACAATGGAAAAATCCAGGACGGATGGATCCCGTCTCTCTCCTTTTTTTTCGGGACAACCAGGATCGATTGAGCAGATCTTTTGTGATCGGGGTGATACATCACTTAATCTGCGAGTTCTCTACGCCTTCGTGATGGTTTCGTTTGTTCTCAACAATCACGCACTTTATGATAACATGATTACATTTCGCCCGGATAGTAGCATGCCATATTCTTCTCCTTCTGGGGTTTGTTAAACTGAGAATGGGTTAAATGTGTGGACCGATGAATAAACCGGTTCGTCATAGGGTTCATTATAAGATTCCGGAAATTGAGAAATGAGGATTAATGTGACCATTCTCTCAGAAATTTAACTTCTAAAAGACTGCAGCAGATGGCGCTACATTACAAAAGCAAAGAACAACCATTTAGGAGCTCATTTCCTAAAGGGAACATTTCCACAATTACTAACATTACAGTAACAGCCAAAAAGAAGTTGTTTTTCTCCGGAATGGGCTACTTTACAAAAGTGGAAAATAGTCCAACAGGTGGCAGTATGAATGTTTGAATATCATGTTTCTTCATCAACATTCAAGGGAGTTAGTTAGTTATCTATATTTAAATTTTGGAAATGTATCGTTTTCTAAGAAATTTAGTGGAAATGCTATGTTTTGATTAAAATTGGAGCCGATTAAGCATAGAAAAACTGGAAATTTCTACATCACCTGTTGGTTCTGAAAAGTTTCGCCAAGCCAAGGAAGGTACATATACTACTCTCTCGTCATATCATATTGTTACGGATAATGTCTCACACCAGTCCTTGTAATGACCAGAGGATGAAACAAAATGCAGGGCGTCACAGATTTATTAACGGAAAAACTATTTACACGTATTTACAAGCAGAGATCTCGATGGAACGTGACCCCAAAAATAGCGAGACTCATCAGACCTTGTCATTCGACTGAAATATTATATATATATATATATATATAGGTAAAAGCATCTTTCTAGAATAATCTACAAGATTCGTGTGACATCTTGACATTTTCCCTTTCGCAGCAGGTTGGAGCTCTCGCCAAAAGCACCAACTACGTCATTAATTTGGCGGGACTTACAGAGATATACGTTATCTGCTATTTAGAGGTGAAAAATGACATAATGAATGATAAATATACCTATTTACAAAATTTTCGTATCACTGCCCCCTCTTTTAAAATTGTTCTTCCCGACTGTTCCGTCCTCAAGTCGGTAGGTTACACTTTGAAACTCACTGTGGTAAGGAACTAGCCTGTTGGCGTGGACCACATTGAACTTTGATAATGGAGTTTGGAGTTTCGGTCAAAGTTCTCTTTCCGGCGCTTCGGGTTCCAGAGCCCGACGAGGCTCCCTTTTCCTTAAAGTCGTGAGACGTGTTTTTCTTCATCTTCTTGGAGCGGATGTTGATCCTGTCTCCGGTGATTCGAGGCACTCCTCGTGTTCCTCGACGTATACTTCTGGTGGAACAATAGCATCTAGAGCCACCTGTTGAGGAAATTGGGAAAAGTGACTTTATGAAGGAAGGAAACGTGCACAGGCTTGCTTTTTTCTCGGTTTTCGAAACTGGTAACCCTTGGTTATAATAAACTATTGTTCCGGATAATTTTCCACAAGACTTCGGGATTGCAAAACAAGAAGCGGTTCGACGGACAAACACAGATTTATTTACAGAACAGCAATTTACACGTATTTACAACGTAATCAGAGAGCTAACAATTGACTGAATCTCATTGTGCCTCTCTGAGCCTGTCTAGCCTGCCATCTTGTGAGCGCCGCACTATTTATAACCCCGAAGAAACTTCGAGAAAAAGAACATTCCACAAAATCTATTTTACAGTTTCCTAGTCGACGGCGCCACCATACGGACTGCCTGGAGGGGCGTTGAATCACTGTTTGGAGGGGCGGGACTTTCTAGATTTTTCTCTACACGCCCTGCCAGTTCTCCACCAATCACAGTCATTTCCGCCAAACCGAAACCGGTATCAATCGATTTCGATATTTCTGAGAGCCATCGAATGAATCGCGCCATCTATCGTCGATAGTTCGTAACACTATATATTGCATTCAAATTGTATTTTAAGATTATGAATAAAATTAATCAAGTTCTAATTTTGAGAACTGAATTTGTTTTGTTTATTTCCAAGTCTTTATAAGTTGTTACTCGTTGTCGACCCCATTCAATCTGTAATTTTGACACTTTTTCGAGTGTAGCTCGAATATAGAGAAGTTCAACAGGTGGTGAAAGCGCTGGACATTAGAAATGATCATCATGAAAAGCTTTCCTGATCAAAAGGATAAGAATTGGGAAGCGTTGGATCGTTCAACCGGAATAAATTGATCTTGGAAAGGTTTGAAATGTTTTTACAGTTAAGGAAATCCGTAAAATGCGTATAGCTGCGAACGAACATTTGGAGTATCATGTCGGGAACTGATCATATACAGAGTTGAAATATTTTTATTTTGTTTTATATACAGGCTGAAAAAGTCCGTTTCAGTTCAAATTACTCGTAAACCGTTGTTTACAGTCCCTCAAATAAAAAATTACTTACCGGGGGATGATTTTTCCCACTCTTTTAAAATTGAAATTAAAAATTTTCATTCAACCCGTTCGTTAAGAGTCGAAATTATTTTGTTTGGTACATGGTTTGCAAATATAGCTTATGTAGTTTTCATTTTAATGGGTCATCCCCTCCATTTTATGAAAAAAAAACATGGTGGGAAAAGTCACTCAGCTTAATCTGAATTCGCCCATCCTCTGATTCGTGTATATAACAAAGATGTGAGTAGATATAGGGCCATGTGACCGACACGGGGAGTCAAAAGAACCGCAATGACAAAAAATAATAATAACGCAAACCAATGCAATTAAATTTATTCTTGAACTATATGACTCAATTATGGCTGTTTCTTAACCTCTTTACGATAAACTATTATTTCAAACACCAGTGGAATAAGTTCTCTATATTTTCGTCTTTCTCCTTTTCCTATCGCGTAGCTTTATAGTAACCCTATCTTTACGGCAGTTGTCCTTTCTTTCCCTTTTCTCTTCCTATGCTCCTGTAAATTATACTGTTTCTACAAATGTAAATATGAATATGAAAAGAGGACTCTAAAAAAACTCTCTTATTTACCTTATCTATTATTATTTTCCTTTCTATATAAATTACATATTAAAAATTCATTCGTTATTACAAGATGCGAGATTTCTGGAAAAAGAGGAATTCGAAATCCCCATTTCGAAGAGAACGACGAAAAAAAATGCGCAGAGCTGTTCGTTTCACTGCAATATAAGTTACTATACGCGAAAAACAACATAACATGGTTCAATGTTATGAGCACTTATTATCTGACAATTGTAGAGAGAATCGGTTTTATGATAGAGGTTTGAGAGTTACGTAGAACAGCCTCGTATTCATCAAGGGTTCCTCAAAGAATTGAACGAAACTTGTGGAATCATCCTACCGATGATTCGCACGAGAAATCTTACGTTTTAAACTCCTGGCTTCGAGGGTTTTACTTATTTCCTAGAACATTCTCTGCTGAACAATATGGAGACTTTGGAATTTAGCTCCAAATTAGGGTATTGCTATACATGAGCATTTGGGAAAACAATAGACGGATAGGCTAAGAGTACGTAAAAATTGGTGATGAGAGTTCTATTATTCAAAATGGAGGTTGGAATACAAGTGATAATACTACTTCTACTCCTCAACCGTAAATGCACCTAGTGAATACTCCTTTGCGGTATTTGCAATAAAACGGTACATTCCGGAATATGTTGTATTCGTATATTCCTAACCCTAACGTATTTATGTTGTCATATTTGTGCTTGTTTCGTGTTCTTTCTGGAATTCAAAACAGCAAAAGCGGGGGGGGGGGGTGGTCTCCATTGAGCCTATAAGAAGAAGAAAAGTGGCGATTGTATTGAAAAGTTCGGAAATCACAGGGGAAAACTTTCAAACCTCTATCATAAAACCGATTCTCTCGACAATTGTGACGATGCAATGGAAAGTCAACCTGCCCAGCCTGTATAAGTAATCCTGAGATACAGATTGGACTTGTGTAGAACATATAAGGTGTGATGGCATGAGGAATGCTAGAGTTATAAAGGTACGAGGGTATTTGTTCGGGAATACTTTCAAATCTTCAGGGGGCGTAATCTTACCTGAGTTGGCAAAGAAAGAGTACGCATTGGCCATTTTTCTTCAAAGAATTTCTAAACCATATTTTTTTTAACTTACTGCTTTTAATTTTCAGTTGATTTTTTGATTTAGGCGGCTGCCTACCTTTTTACACGTTATATAGAATATTATTTAACCATTTATTTTTACGTAAAATTTGTGACATGTTTTTATCATGCATGCTGCCCTGCGCTAGTAAAATGTTTTACATTTCTCCAGTACTGAATCTTTTACAAATTTAAAAAAAAAACTAACATTATTAACACTTTGCGTGGATGATAAAATCGCGACACATCAGTGTAATTGAATACAAATTGATTAAAAATGAAAAAAAAACCTGTTCCGTTTATGAAATGATGAAAAAGATTAAATTTGTTGAGTAAATGAAATCTCAAACATTAAATTTTGTATTTTAAAACTAAAAAAAAAATATTTTTTTTTGTTTAACCCAAATATTTATAAGCGGATCTGAAACATTTTCCGTCATTTTTTATGAACTGAACAGTTTCCTTAATTTTGAATGAATTTTCCTTCAATTGCGTAGATGTGATGCTATTTTATAATGTGTGCAGGGTGTTAATAATGCATTTGTTTTGAGTTTTGCCAAAAAGGAAGCACTTAAAATACATTAAAAGCATTCTTTTAGTATAGGGCGTAGCATATAAAATTAAAAATATGTGAACCACTTTTGAAATAAAACAATGGTAAATAACAGTTTTAATGATATTTCTACCAGAGTATATATACTACACTGAAGAGCCAAAAAAAACTGGTGCACCTGCCTAATATCGTGTAGGGCCCCCGCGAGCACGCAGAAGTGCCGCAACACGACGTGGCATGGACTCGACTAATGTATGAAGTAGTGCTGGAGGTAATTGACACCATGAATCTTGCAGGGCTGTCCAGAAATCCGTAGGAGTAAGAGTGGGTGGAGATCTTTTCTGAACAGCACGTTGCAAGGCATCCCAGATATGTTCAATAATGTTCATGTCTGGGGATTTAGGTGGCCAGCGGCAGTGTCTAAAGTCAGAAGAGTGTTCCTGGAGCCACTGTGTAGTAATTCTGGACATGTGTGGTGTCGCATTGTCCTGCTGAAATTGTCCAAGTACGTCGGAACGCACAATGGACATGAATGGGTGCAGGTGATCAGACAGGATGCTTACGTACCTGTCAGAGTCGTATCTAGACATATCAGGGGTCCCACATCACGCCAACTGCACACGCCCCATACCATCACAGAGCCTCCACCGGCTTGAACAGTCCCCTGTTGACATGTAGGGCCCATGGATCCATGAGGTTGTCTCCATACCCGTACACGTCCATCAGCTCGAAGCAATTGGAACCGAGACTCGTCAGACCAGGCAACGTGTTTCCAGTCCTCAACAGTCCAATGTCGGTGTTGTCGGGCCCAGGCGAGACGTAAAGCTTTGTGTCGTGCAGTCATCAAGGGTACACGAGTGGGCCTTCTGCTCCGAAAGCCCATGTCGATGATGTTTCGTTGAATGGTTCGCACGCTCACACTTGTTGATGGCCCAGCATTGAAATCTGCAGCAATTTGCGGAAGGGTTGCACGTCAGTCCCGTTCTTTCATGATCGGCCGCAGCGATGTCGTAGATTTAATTTTTTACCGGATTCCCGATATTCACGGTACACTCGTGAAATGGTCGTACGTGAAAATCCAAATTTCATCGCTACCTCGGAGATGCTATGTCCCATCTCTCGTGCGCCGACTATAACACCACGTTCAAACTCACTTAAATCTCGTTGACCTCTCATTGTAGCAGCAGTAACCGATCTAATAACTATGCCAGACACTTGTTGTGTTATATAGGCGTTGCCGACCGCAGCGCCGTATTCTGATTGGTTCCATATCTCTTTATTTGCATACGCATGCCTGTACCAGTTTTTTTGGCTCTTCAGTTTATATATTTTCACTAATTTTCGTTTGGGGCCGTCCATATTTTTTATAAACATTTTCCAGGATATTTTGTGCAGTCGGTAATAATTTTATGTTTTTGAATATAGCCTTCCCCGCCAAAAAATATGAAATCCAGGAATCAAAGAATTAAAATCTGAAATCATGGATCAAGAGAGAGCCTCAAATGATATCTGGGTCTTATCCCAAACCGCGCTGATGTCGTTAAGATTCCCCTGAAATCAGTGTCGCAGCAACAAATTTGTTTTCAACCGAAATTGTATTCTTTGGATTTGCACGAATCATTTCAGAAGTCTCTGCGGCCCTCAGATTTTGAACGTGACCAATAAATAGGTTGAAACACCTGATCAAATGGGGTTTTTTTCAATTGAAAATCGTGTTAAGCGCTGCCTGTGTTTTGTGCATATTTCATTATATCATACATTTACATGCTCGAATAATTATATTTTCTTCTTTTTTTTTTTACAAACAGAGCACAACTCAGGTTTATCGCCATCTATGGGCAATGTACTTAATCTTTTCTGACTGTTCAGTGCGGTCATCTATATTTCAGAAGTGAAGTGTAATGATTGAGTCACATTTGTTTGTAGGGCTGTTGCTTTCTCAACAAAGATGATAATTAATACTAATAATATTAATATTGAAGAACCAATGAGACGGCTTCATCTAAGAACAAAAAAAAATTGATAAATAGATTAGCAGACGACGGTTAGCAACAACTACAACTAATGTTACGAAGACACTTCAAACGGCAGACGACGACCTGAATCTCGAGAGTATCGTGATGCGATAGCGGCCACGATAAGATGGCGTCTCTCTCTCCCTTCGCGTACTCTACAGCGATGGCTCCCTCTTCAGTGAGTATTTGGCGAGGAATTTCACTTTAAAATAATAAAAATTTTCAACACATGTTCATGTTGATGTGTCATGTGTATAAAGTTTTGCAAAATCTTCCATTTCCCCCCTCATTTTATAACTATTCACCCGTAAACGTAGAATAAAATTGAATATAGGTATTACATGTGTTTTAATTTGTTTACGTGGGTTTTCAGTGACTACGAGAATTATCAGTGTGTTTAAGAGTACTTATGTTTTCACTTATTGAAGTTATTAATTATATTCGTAGGATTTGATAATTTGTTGTAAATTACGAGCTCAATGCCAGAGAATTCAACGCTTTGATGTTTGATTCATGACAACTAGTTCAAATTATTCATACAGTCGAATCCCGTTTTAACGAATACCGTCATACTGAAAATCTCGTTTTAACGAACACTTTTCTAATCCCCCAGATAAATTTACATAGGAACAATGCAAAAACCTTTAATTCCTTTATAACGAAATTTCGTTATAACGAAGTGGTATCTCCGGTCTCTTGGAGTTCGGTATAACGTGATTCGACTATATGAATAATATATGTTCCAAAACGCTTCTTCCCTTGTTTATTCTACCTATTGATAAACGTAATAATTATTGATTATATTAGATGCTTTTTCTTGGAAGTGTTTTATACGGTTATTCTATTGACACTGCTGTTCTACGACATTAAGAACATTATCAATGTCATGGAAAGAGTTATGTTTCGCTTGATTGCGTGGCGTTCTCATTCCTCAAGGTCATTAAGAATTTCATGTTTTGTACTCTTTATTCTTAACTGTGAAACTAGAATCAGCTTCTACCAGCAGATGAGTATCAGTGGTAAGATGCTCGTCTTCCACTCTGAAGGTTACCGTCAAGGTCCTCGGGTTGGAATCAGGGCAAGAACATCAGAAACAAGTTATAGCCTTATAAACCTACCGAGCCTGGGACGACCATGCCTTCATTCTCCACCCAACTCCTTTGGTGTGAAATTGCCGTATGGCGATATGTGGCCAGAGTTGGTGTACGGTAAAGTAGCAGATGGCTATGTATGTAGGCACATCCTCTGGCGTCTGGGTCAAATGCGGACAGACAATGGAGGTGGTGTTCTGTTAGAAAGGTATTAGTAGTGCAAAAAGGCTGATAATTTTTCCTTCATAAAAATTACCTGAAATTGGGATTCATGATGAATGAATATCGCCAATTATAACCAAAAACATTGCCAAAGGTGAGTAGAGTTGTCAACTATCGCTGAAATTGTTGAAAAATCACCAATTTGTTGAGAATGGAGGCCACTGCGAGTTGCAATGTATTGAAAGTAATTCGCTAAAAAATTCATATTTTTGACAAATATTTGAGATGACCATATGACACGTATTTTTCGTAATTTTGGTCGTCTAGACTATTTTGTAAAAATGTCCCGTTTTTCAAACAAATTCTGCATAATCTTTTTTATTCATTATAACTATCAAAGGTTTTTAATTATTTTCACAGCTTTTAAATAATTATATTATGTTAATTATGACTATAAATACGTGTTTTGTTACTCTCGTGTTTTTCACGTAGAAAGATATATTTGTATGACATATTTATTTTAAACCAATTGCTCAATTTCCCATCATTGGCGATTTTGAACTTATTCAAGTAATGATTTACAACTTTTCATATTATTGTAAAAATAATACATTTGACATCATTTCCGGCAGGAATTGGTGATTTTCCGTATTTTTCTGGAAAATATGGTTAGCCTAAAGATGAACATATTTATAATAGACGGCCAAAATTATAGGAATATTAGCTATAATACCCGGTGCTGCCGGGGTTTTCTTTAGCGAGGCTTTTTGGATCACGTCCCTCTTTCTTGAGGGACATGCAAACTGTGTCTAAGTTAACCAATATGGCGAATTCCTGCGGACTCATGAAAGGAACAAAAATCTAGATTTAAAGAAACGTAAAAATGAATATATATATATATATTTTCTTTTTTAAAGGTCGCTCAGTATTTCGATCCCCCCCCCCCTGAACTTCGAGTTATCCATCTGCCTGTTTTAGCTTCGAAAAATGCTTAGTTAAAGCTGTGGAATTTCTTCGATGTACTTTACGGACCCATAATTAATTTCAAAATATCCTAACAGACATAAATTTATGCAGTTTAATATGCACGAATATCCAACACAAAAGTAGGTCCGCTCCGCACAATTACTTCTTGTTTAATCAACTCATATTTCAGAAATCGAGAATTCTATGCTATTGATGTGACAAAAAAAACCCCACCAAATGTCCTCATTTCTACAGTAAAATCGACAATTTTAACACTGATTTCTATGGGGATCAAAATTTTTCTGACCCTCAAAACGAGGATGATGATGATGATTATGACGTCTATTCAAAAAGCTCTCATTACTGGGAGGATTGAAAATGTGGCAAACCATTATAAAGGCATAAACAGCAACATATATTGGCAGCGTTAAAGAAGTGGCAAACCATTGTAAAGGCATATAAACGTCTGAAGCGTTTTGCTAGAGAGTCACGGTAACTAAAGTAAACGTTCGGAAAGTGATTGTTGAGGCCCGAAAACCATTGTTACCCGACAGTTTTTTGCCCGTTTGGGGAATTTTCGCTGCTCTGACGAAATTGTAAAGTAGCCTATCATTCCATTCGAGTCCCATTTGGTATATATGCAGAATTTGGCTACGGTCGATCTAAAATTGTAGATTTGTATATAGAAAACACACACACACATACACGCGCACAAGCACGCACGCACGCACGCACGCACACGCACACACACACTGCACTTTCATTTTCATGCATTGTACTTTCGTTTTACTGAAATTTTGCTGTAAATAATGAGCTCAACACAAGTATTTAATATTTTCCTATACAAATACAAATACAACGCCACAACAGGCAAATTGCCCAACGAGGTGGCTGACTTAAGAACATCATGGATCCCCGTTCGGAATAAAATACCTCATCAATTGATGAAAAACGACAATACTCATTCTGTCGAGGAACGTCATGACCGGGAGTTACGCCATGAAACACATCCACTGACAGATCAAATGGACACTAAGAAGCGAATCCTTGCACCGGAAAAAAATCACAAATGCGAACTTTGCTATAAATTGTTTTCCTTTAAGCATGCATTGATCGTCCATAGGAGGGTTAACACAAGAGAAAAACCCTACGAATGCGAATTTTATAGTAGCCGATTTTCCAGGAGGTGTCACTTAGTCAGACATAGCAGAATTCATGCTGATGGAAATCCTCATCAACGTGTAGTCTGTAAGAGACACTCTTCAACTTTATCGGCTTTGGGTGACTATAAGAGAATTTATACCGGAGATAAAGATTACGAATGTGAATTATGTCCGAAGGCATTCAAGAGGAAGCAGCAATTGCGATGGCACAGAATAACCCACACTGGAGAAAAACCTTACCAGTGCGAAATTTGTTACAAACGATTTAAAAAGAACTTGCGCTTAACACGCATAGAAGAATTCACACTGGTGAGAAACCCACTGAATGTGAAATTTGTGGAGAGCGATTTTCAAGGACGGACAAGTTATTCGTTCACAAGAGAACCCATACTGCTGATCATCCTTATCAATGTGTATTTTGTGAAAAATATTTTTCGAATATGGGTAATTTGCGAGATCATGAAAGAATTCACACCGGAGAAAAACCTTATAAATGTGCCGTTTGTGAGAAACTCTTTCGAACTGAATGGTGTTTGCGCGACCGTAAGAGAATTCATACTGGAGACAGACCTTACAAGTGCGAATTATGTCCCAAGACATTCAAAAGGGTGCATCATTTGCAATATCATAGAATTACCCACACCAAGGAACGGCCTTTCGAGTGTGAGTTTTGCCCCCAAAAATTTACAAGCAACGCTAGCTTAATTATTCATAGAAGAATTCACACCGGTGAAAAACCCTTCAAATGCGACATTTGCGATGAACAATTAACAAGGACGGATTATTTATTATCCCACAAAAGAATCAACATCATCGGCAGTCCTAACAAATGCAACGTTTGTGGTAAAGTATTTGCTTTTATGACTCGGTTGCTCAACCATAAGAGAATTCATTCCGGAGATAGGCCTCACCAATGCGAACTGTGCCCGAAACAGTTCAAAATGGGGCACCACATAGAAGGACTCACACTGGAGAAAAGCCTTACGAATGTGAATTCTGCTGCAAACAGTACACAACGAAGCCAATCCTGAATGCCCATAGAAGAAGAAAACATCGTGAAGCTTAAGATGCTGAAGAACGAAAATTTCTGTAATGAATACATCGTGTCCATAGTAACTGACCTTGTCCTTTTTTGTCCAACTACTCATTCAATACAATCATGAGAGGAAACATGAATGCAAATGTAACGATGAACATTTGCAATTGCATTATTCAATTACCGGAATAAGCTTTGTGTGAAATCCCAGCGTTTTTTGTACAGGAAGATGTAGAATGGGAAATATCTTTGTCGATATGTTTATTTCCGAGGAAAAATGTCTTTTATATGATTGTAACCATTAAACTACATGGGAATGTCTTAATGGATAAAAACTCTTTTATCCTATAGTATGTTTATGCTAGATGCGCAGAAGATAAAAACGCAAAAAAGTGTTAAATGGAACGTGTTTCATTAGTGCTTTAATTTTTGTCTTTTTAATATGCGGTATTTGTATCGTTCGTGTAAATGATGCTTTATGTAGTCCCTAATGTATATAGTGTGTCCCAAAAATGCGTAAATAGTTAAAAACCTCATAGGAATTTAAGGAATCCGTACATTCGAATGCGGTTTGCGAAAAAAAAAAATTCTCTCAGAGGAAATGGGATTCTTTTTCGTGCAGAAAAGAAAAAGGTTCACATTTTTGTCGATAGAGGGCCAGGGAAACGAGTCCGGAAGGAGTGATTGGACCTAAACCTTTTTTCAATCACTTCTGTGTGCGAAACGTCCGTAAAGTTTCAGCCGGAAATTTGTTACTCAAGTAAAATGACTTCACCAATAGCGCTTTATCCAACAACGTCAACATCACATTGAAAACCTCATGTCAGGGCCGTCTTAAGAGCATCATGGGCCCCCGTGGGAAGTGGTTTTTTTGAGGCCCTACCTTGTAAATTCTAGAAAATTTCAACCGGATCTCATTTTTGCGAAGCCCCTCTTCTCCTGAGGTCACCCGGCTGTGCCCGGTGGGGCCCATGCGTTAAGACGGCAATTAGAGATATTTCTGTGCTTTCCTCAAGGGATAGTTGTGGAAATTTTTGAGTGTAAGTTTAGGAAAGTCAGGAAAAAATGTCGAGTTTCGATCTGGAAAGTCGAGGGAATTATTTACTTGTAGTCGAAAAATATTTCGGAATTCGGTCGCGAAAAACTGGAGTTTGGATCTGGAGAAGTCGGGGGAATTATTGAATTTCGCCCCGTGAATGATCACACAGATATATACAAATGAGAGTCTCCTGCTACGAACATTTCTTTGCTATGTATTCTTTTCATGTAGAAAATTGTACTATTAAATTATGTTATTTTCGTTTTCTAATATTACTTTAACGGTTGTGTTGAACATAAAATATGTATTGCATCCATATTATGAAGGTTATGAATAAAACTTGAATTTATCTCTGTATTATTCCCATGGAATTTTTTTTTTCTTTGTTACTGGTAGCTGTATACTCAGCTTCATGGTAATGTAAGTAATGGCGTGAGTGGACTCGCATGTGCAGCATGTTGTACACTGGCTTGGATGAGAATATTGTAAACAGCGTTTACTCTAATTATAGTTCCCATTTGCTTTGGGATAGAGAAAAATATCAAAAAAAGCTGCACTTTTCCGCGTCACAAAATTAAATTTCGTAACACACACACTTTTTAAGAAATAATATCCTTTTCGAACTTAAAACTTTACGGAAACTGGTTCTAGGATAATGTCCAACAGCATTTGATGAAATGTTGGTCTATGTGATGAGTCTTTTTAATTGGGGGGCGGGCTTCAGCCCTATTAAAAAGTCTCGCTACAATGAGCAACAGGCCAACAATAGTACAAATTTTAAATCCTCACATTTCACTAATAGTTCGAAAAATAGATGGCAGATGGCAGCACTATAGGAAGTATTGCACAGAAAGAAACTTCACGTTAATTCCACTCTTCTTTTGACACATTTCTTCTGAAAGAAGTTTGTAATAAAAGTCTTTCAATGGCTCGACTATTTTGATTCGATAAAAGAGACGAAAGAGAAAAAAATGTATTTGATTCGATAAAACGCTCATTTGTGATCCATTATAACAAAATAAGAAACTCACGTTGTACAAGGGAAATGATTCGATTGAACTCTCGCTATTAATCAAATGGATTTACAAAACTGGTTACGAGAATAGACATCCTCACCAGACTCCGGATCAAAAATGGAAGCGGTACCAGAGCTCCTTAAAGATCTTGGCTGCCCCGAGAAAGTTTAACTAGTGTGAGTTTTGGTGCCGTTTTTGCCTCTGGCTATTTATCATTAACTTGAAATAGTTTTTTTTTTCTATGATTATACTCGCATATAGTTTTTGTACAGTTGCCTTGAAGCATTGTCTCACTATTACATGCAATTAACCATTTATCTTCACTTTGCGATTATTCTGAACATTTAGTTTGTTAGGCCGGGATTACACTATAAAAGTTTGATAAAAGTCTCTTTATAAAACGTAGGAAAAACAGTCAATAATCCTATCAATTACATTCGCACCAATGTAACCAATGCGCTTGCTGGTGGCATTTTTCAAGTTTTATAAAATAACCTATATCAAACTTCTATAGTGCAATCCTGGTCTTACCGCTACATTGCAATTTACTGCCATTAATGAGATGAGTTGGAAATGATTGTCTATCGGCGATCGCCTCAAGTTTGTTAGGGAAAATATCTTACACCCTTGGGTTCGAACCCGGGACAGCAACCTTCAAGATGGTAAACGAGCATCATACCACCACGTCAGTTAGGCGTAAACCCATTTACTGATGTATGTTACTTTAGTTTTTCTTTTTCCGTATGATATTAGACGTGGGAAAAATGATCTAAAAATTGAATTTTCCGCTGACACCAATGGAAAAAGTTAATAACATGCAAATTGCCAACAACATCAAGTTAACGGTTATTTTTTATGCTTATTCTTCAAAGTTCACTTTTTTTCCCCTTCAAATTACGCCAGAAACAAAAAAAAGAGAAAAATTTTCAAATTTAGAACTTGTTTTTAATGGTTTCATATTAAATTAAAATGTCAAAGATTCAGCAAATATTTGTAAAGAAACGCTTTACGGCAGAATCAATTATGATAAGGCAGTGATTTCTTGAAAGAAAAATTCAGAATATTTTTATGGAACATTTTTAAATGTATTTAATCTATTGCAAGGTGGAAATTTATTATTTTTTAAATATAAAAACTGTTTACGTGAACATTACGTGACATTTTGTTAAAATCTAAGGAAGTCTCTATTCGTGTGGACTCCGCTTAACCAACCATATGATTATTATTTAATGAAATGAAACCTGTCAAAGATGGACTCCTATGATTCTGAAGGGATGACAGGACTCATGATGACATAATCAGCACTCCTGTTATTTATTACGTTTGATTTATCTGTAGCAGAGATCTTCAATCCGTTGCCCGCGAGCACCATGGTGCTCCCCTGAAGCACCCAGAGTGCTCTGATTTCGTTCTCGCGAGCACTTGATCAACGTTCCAATCGAACGCCTTGTACTAATTGCATTTAGGAACTGAAATCATCCTGATTTCATGCATGAGTTTGTCAAACTCGCCGTAAGGGTGCTCTTTTTTTTTTTTGGTGATGGGTACTGGCAGTGCTCGCGACTAGAAAATGGTTGAAGACCTCTAATCTAAAGGTTAAAGATTCAGAATTGAGTTGCATTATTAAATCAATACGTAGTATATCAGCTGGCTGATGCGACGATATATTTCGAAAGAAAGAAAATTTTTAACTGTGTGCCCCTGCAGGGAATCGAACCCACGTCCTTCCACTTTCCGTGTGAACGCAAGTTCACAAAGGCAAAGAATTTCTCAATCTTTCCTCGGAGCTCGTGCGCACTGAACGGGAATATACATGGATGGTCGAACTTGGGCGAACATTCCAAATATATCTTCACCAGCCAGCTGTGGAAAAATCTTGGTATGGATAGCGAAGAGTGACATCATCCTCGGATAAGCCGCCATCTGGTGGCATTGTCAGCAATTGTGAGCTTTCGTGTGAGTTCGATCCGACTGTCCATGTATGGTCCCGTTCAGTGCGAACGAGATCCAAGGAAAGATCGTTGAGAAATTCGTTGCCTCTCTGTAGTCTAGTGCGTTCACCTGGAACGTCACAGGACGTGGGTCCGATTCCCCGCAGGGGCAGTCGAATTTTCTCTTTTTCCAAAATATATCTTCGCAACAGCCAGTTGTTAAAAAAACCTTCGTATGGTAGCGGAGAGTGACGTCATCCTTGAATAAGTCGCCATCTGGTGGCAGCGTCAGCGATGCGATTGGCTAGATAGGACTCTTCACTCTAGAAAATCGTGTAATCGCTGAATAGCGTTGCGAAATATGTCTCCCACAGGTACCCCAAAAATTATTCAGGGAATTGGAAAATGATTTTAGGCTGCTTACGGTACTATATTAAATGTCCAAGAGTCCATAACTTGCGAATGGAAAGAGATATTGCGATGGAAGGAAGACCGAGATGCACTAAATTGGATATGCGCTATACAATGAGAGCAATAAAAACGCCAACTGGTGGGTAATTGACGAAGTTTTCCAGCCATCTCAACGATTAACAAGATTTTGACTGAAATTTCGGCGCTAAACTATGGAGCTCTATTCAGTGATGTAGGTTGAAATGAAATATTGCATCGGAATCTGTACACTGACTTTAAAAAAAAAAATCAGCTACAATTTTTGTATTTCCTGTGTATAGCACTTCTGCTCATTTCAAATTGTTCTCCATCTTTGACGAAATCAACTCATTACTTCTGATAGTTTAAAGGGACATTGGTAATGGCAAACATGAAAATGGTTACGATATATTATTACTATAAATGATATTTTTCTATCTTGGAAGCGTAAACGTAATCAGAATCTACATTTAAATATCACGGTACTGACCTCTAAAGTAACATCAACTTTGAGTATCCAACCCTTTCGTGTATTTTCTAACGTGTTGTATAATTATAATAACAATATAGGCCTACCTCACTCGAAATTTCAATTAAATAATAATACAAAAACAAGGCCACAACAGGCCCAACAAGGTGGTTGAGAAAATAATGCCCATAACAAATATGGATATCATATATTTCAAAAATACAGCGACCCCCAATTAAAAATGCAATTACAAAAACTATAAACAAGACATATATATACACATGATAAAATATTATGCAAATTACTACCTATAAAAAAACCTATAAAAGTATTTACGGTTGTTAATCATAATACATGAAGAAATATATCGACATCTAAAAGTTTCTCAAGTTGCCATCAGGGCTAATAGGAACTTCAACGAGCAACTGGTTGGAATGATGCCATATAAGAATCTAGACGGCTATGAATTTATTATTTGCCGCATATTGGAAGCGCGGGGCTTAAGAACATGAAAAAGACAAGGTTTTCATTTAAAATGGTAGCGATACAAAAAACAAACTTCAAAATCTTCTCCGTGGGTGATTCTTAAATCCTATCACACGTTTCCTCATCGAATAATACACGACACTAATTGGAGTTCCGGATAAAAATAGTTACTGGAGCCGGATTGGCACCCATCAACATTTTGTTTTCCGAATCCTGAATTCCACATGCTCAATTACGCCTGGTCTAAAAACGGAAATGTGATATTTTAAACCTTGTCGCGCTGTAAATACTTCGAGCTATAATTATAATAATTACTTTTCCCAAAAGAAATAAAATGCCTCGACACGTTAATGAAGATTAGCTCCGGGCGGAAAATGTCCGCGATTATAATTCAGTACCTGCCAAAGGAGTATAATTTCTTTTTTTTTTAATTCAAGAGACAAGACTTTTGTAATCTCAAAGCATTGAATTAAACTGGAGAGAAGATGGAATTTCAATTATTTTCGTTTTCTTTTCACTTCTTTAAATATTCTAACTTTTCCTACAAAAAAAAACGTCTTATGCGTGCACCGTAATTATAACTTCGAAATTCTATAGGCAATAACGCTATGATTTGCAATTTGTTTTACGACTTTGAAATTAAAGGGCTGAAAAGAAATACCATGTTTATAATGGGATGAAAATCTCGCGAGGAGCTGTCAATTATTAGATGTAAGACAACCATACGTTTTTATGGGCAGCGTGTATTTTATCTTATCACAATTATTTGTTCGTGTTAGTTTTAATTTAATGTGTATTTGTGTTTTCTCGTCATAATTGCTATTATTTGGGGTGGGGGGGGGGGGTTGCTGTATTTCAGTTGTATATTTGATGTCAGTATATTTTATGCTTATCTTTTCTCAGCCACCTCATTGGCTGTTTTGCTCGTTGTGGTCTTTTGTATTTGTATTGGATTTTGTTTTTTTTTGTGCGAATGAATCAATTCGTGAAGTACTGAAATAGTAACATAGGAGCCGGGAGCTTAAAGTATCGTTTCTCAACATTTTTACCGGTTTGAAAATGTCTCGCGGGTCACACACACACACATAAGTGATCTTGGAATGTTCCACGGGCCACTCATAAATGTGCGGTGGGTCACTTTGAGTGGTCTGAAAATGTGCCGCGGGTCACTTGAGCGGTCTGCAAATGTTCCGTGGATCATTAAGGCGATCTGGAAATGAACCGCGGGTCAATCAATTGGTCTGAGAATGTGTTGTGGGCCACGTAAGCGGTCTAGGAATGTTTCTCGGGTCACTTAAGTAGTCTGAAAATGTGTTGGGAGTCGCTTGAATGAACTGAAGCAGCGATACAGACCACTTAAGTGATCTGTAAATGTGCCGCGTGTCGCATAAAAGGTGTGGGAAAGTGTCGTGGGCCACATAACTGGTCCTTGCTTGTGTTGCGGGTGACTTGAGTGGTCTGGAAATGTTGCACAGGCAACTTAGGGGGACCTGGAAATGCGCCGTGGGTCACTTAAGTAGTCTGAGAATGTACTGCGCGTCACGTAACTGTTCTGGGAATGTTTCACGGGTCTATTAAGTGGAATGGAAATGTGTTGTGGACCCCTTGAGTGATCTGAAGCAGTGCCCCAAGGCATTTAAGTGAACTGTAAATGTGCCACGGGTGACGTAAGTGGTCTGAGAATGTGCCGCGGGCCAATTAAATGGTCTCGGAATGCAGCGCAGATAATTTAAGTGATTTATAAATATACCGTGGGTCACTTAAGAAGTCGTGGAATCTGCCGCGATAATGAATCACAAAAACTTTTCTTTTTACGTGACTAATTAATTAATTATGATTTTAATTATCATCAGCTTCATTGTGATTAATAAATGATAAGATTTAAAAAATTTATGGAAATGAGAAAATTCACAATTTTACTAATTTTCACGAATGTGAATGACTAATTGGTTATTTAATTTTGAGTTTAATTATCATCAGGATCATTGTGATTCATAAATGACAAGTTTCAAATTTATGAAAATTATAAAATTCACAATTTTAGTAATTTTCATGAATTTGAATGATTAATTAGATAATTAATTATCATCTTAATGAGTATCAGGATCGTTGTGCAAGCGTCGTGTGATAAATGCAAGCTTTCAAATTTATAAAAATCAGAAAATTAAAATTTTTACTAATTTTTGCGAATTTGAATCACTAATTAGTTAATTAATTATGATTTTAATTATCATCAGGATCGCTTGATTAATAAATGACACGCTTTCAAATTTATAAAGTTAGAGATATCGTATTTTACTAATTTTCACGAATTTGAAAGACTAATAGTTATTTAATTTTGATTTTAATTATCATCAGCTTCATTGTGATTAATAAATGATAAAAGCTTTCAAATTTATGAAAATTAGAAAACTCGCATTTGTACTCATTTTCATGAAAGTTACTAAATGTCAGCATTTACCGAAGTGCTTGGTAAAAGCCCAAAATGTACATGTTTACAAGCGTTTTTCGGGCTTTTACCAACTCGATTTTTACCAGGTCGTGGGTTAGCAGACCAACCTCTCGATATCTTAAAAACAGTAATATGTTCCGGATTACCTAAACGCCGTTTTTAATTGAAGAGTCATATTTATGTCAAATTTAAAGCAAACTTCATATGATAATATTCCAAACATGTAATATTTCAAACATGATTGCAAAAAATTCCACGAATTAATTGTTTTTTTTATTCTCATAGTACATTCAACTAGTAATGATGCAGGTTATGAATTAAAATCTATAGGATTGTATGATTTAGGAAGAAGTAATTTCCACTAAGAAATAAACTTTACAAAATATGTGGAATTGTCAATGCTAAAATAAGAGGCTTTTATGGATGCGAGATATCTCGTCATTGCCGCTTAAATGGTTAATTTACCCTTGGGTGATGGATCATCCGGCCATTCACTACGTCGCTGCGAACATATTCGTCTAAATACCCTACGGATATGTGTTCGTAATTTCCCTATTGTAGAAATACGTAACACTTCGCATAGGATCTCTTCCGCTGGTCGCATGGCACAGGTTCCGTGGAAGAATAGGGGTTACTGGGAATACAGGTTCCCGTATTCCCAGCGGACGAGTAATGGAAAATAGCATGCGCACTTTCCTATCACTTATAACCTTGACCGTCAAAGCCGTCCCTCATCGCTTATCGGGTTTCACCAGAAAGAGGGCCGTAGCTGTCACACTGCAACAAGTTGCAGTTGCAGTGTCTCAACGTTATTGTTTCTTCAAGCTTACGTCTCTTTAAAGAAAAAAATAAAAAAAATAATAATAAAGCACACAGAAGAATACACGCCATCATGCCGTCGACCACAAGGAAAAGATGAGAGGAATCCGTATGATGATGTATTTATAGGCTGACCATATTTCCTCGACAGAAATACGGGACATTGGGATTCCAAATACGGGAAAATACGGGACATCGCCAATTATTGCCAAAAATGACGCCAAAACCGAACAAAGTCGCCAAATATTGTTGAAATAACGGAGAAATCACAATGGCGGGAAATGCAGCATTACTGCTAATTGCAGTGGATTAAAATGAATTCCACGAAAAAAAATTTTCACTAAGACAAATATGGGAGATTCATATACTCATTTATAGTTGTAGTTATCATAATATAATTTATAAGTTGAAAATAATTTCAATCTTTGACTTCAATAAAGAATAAAAATTCAAGTAGGCTTCGTGCAAAATACGGGAAAAACCGAGACACTTTTGCTAAAAAGTCGGGACATCCAAAAAAACAAAATACCGAGACTGTCCCGGGAAATACGGGACGTATGGTCACCCTATGTATTTACGACTTCCCTTAAGAAGGGGGGGGGGAACCAACCTGCACCAAAAACCATACTTACTTGAGAAAAATACGTGAAATTGGCCTTCGAAATACGGGAAAATACGAAACATCGCCATTTATCGCCAAAAATGATGCCAAACACTAGATACGCACTTAGGTAAATTTCTCTTATTCGAAATGGATTTGCCGCTGCCCCAGTCTTTATTTTGAACATATGAGGTACTATTTTATTTCCTTATTTTTACGGTAGTTCCAATTAACCTACCTACCGTATTCTGTTCGTACAATTATACGTTTAAAAAAAACAACGCTGAAATAAATACAACACGTCGGAAATGAGTTTCTTATTGTGGATCAAAGCCGCATGAAGAGTTGTAACTTTGAAGCGGCTTTAGTGTGGATAAACCACCGCGTCTTATCCACTGCTTTCTTTTTCTGAGAGAGGTTTGATTAGTTATAATTACGCTATAAATCCATTTACAAAAACATATACAAGAGATCATCACTTGCGATGCCATAGAAGGAGTCACACCGGAGAAAAGCCTTACGAGTGTGAATTCTGCAGCAAACAATACACAAGGAAGCAAGTGCTAAGTGTTTTAATAGAAGAAGAAAACACCCTGAAGCTTAAGAAACTGAAGAATGAGAATTTGTATAAATGAATCTCTCATGTCCATAGTATAACTGAGCTTGGCTTTTTTGCCGACCACTCGTTCGATACCGAAATGAAGTAAAATATGAACGAACGTGCAATGAGAGATGAAAATTTTCAATTGCATCTTGTGAATTCGTTGATATCATTATTCAATTATCAGAATTGCCTTTGTATAAAATCAGTATTTTTCGTTGGACAGAATGCCAAATAGCAAAAAAAAAATCTTTGTCAATGTGTTTATTTAAAAAGAAATGTCTTTTATATGATAACAACCATAAAATTTCACAACGAATGATTATACAGGAAAAGGTACGATAACATTACTATGGAAACAATTTTCCATTTTATAGTTAAAATGTATCAACGAGAGTATTTAAGGGACATTCGCAGGGAGGGTAAAATCGCATAAATATTGGACGGATTTCATTTAGTGTTTGTTGCTTTTCTTTTCAATACGTAGTAATTTGTGAACAATCGTATCACATTCCTATAAATGATTCACAGAATGCTTATGTACAAACAGAGTGTTCCCTAATCTACTGACAGTTTCCAGTTAAATAGTTCAACCGTTATTCAGTTATTGTGTTTGATTATGCAGGGTTCCCAACTCGGGGGAAATGTAAAATATTTGATAATCGCCACAATATACACATAGGGGAAAAAATTATTAGCAGTTAGCCTTGGATCGGTACATAGGTACTTGGTGAAAGCTAATCACGTATGTCCATTCTCTCAGGGAAATTTTTTTGAGTTTCGGTGAAGAAAATTATTCGTTTTGAACGGGGAAAATTTTTCCATTTTTTAGACAAACTCAGGGATAGGCAAATGATCAAACAGATATTACAGGGAACCCTGCAATTTATCATGAACGTGTTATGGTTATTCAATGGTTATGATAAACAAAGTATGTACTGTATTCATAGTATGGTTTGAAACTGAAAAGACTGCGTCACACACAATTAGCAATTGTTTCAGTATTTAATGCGAATTGAATTCTTATCAATTACTAGCTATAATACCCGGCGTTGCCCGGGTTTCCTTCAATGAGGCTTTTTTTAGATCACGTGATATCTCTCTCTTTCTTTGAGGGACATGCAAATCGTGTCTAAGTGAACCAATATTTCGACCTCCTGCGCGACTTATGAAACAAACAAATCTAGATTTAAAGAAACGTAGAAATGAATATACTTTATAAGGAAGATTTACTGAACTTGATAAATTGCTGTACGTTATACATTAACCATTTTTGAGTATAATTTGCCAATCTCTTCTGAAGTTGGATCTGCCATACGGAGTCCTTTTAACAGATTTTAGCGTTTCGCATCAACACTGCACGTTAATTACCATTGGAAGAAAAAATTTGGCGTCTTAAAAATATTACGAAAATTTTCTACCCTCAAACCAGAAATTATTAAAAAAAGAAATTATGGCCAAGAATAATAGGAATACTGGCAGATAATTAACATAGATTCAGGAACGAAAAGTCGTGGGTAGCCAATCTCACTCGTTTCTATGATCATATTGCTAAGGTAGTGGTTCTCAAAGTGTGCGTAGAGGCTACCAGGGACGTCACAGAACTCTGTCAAGTGCGTCGCGCCGAGCCAACGCCATCTGTGGCCGAAAGCGCGACGCTCGTAACGTCACTGTAACGTAATCTCACCTATAGCCATATGGATATACTCCAAAAGGGATAAAAATGGCGCATGCATAGGCCTGTTATATCCAATGGCTGTAGGTGAGATGATCATCTTCAATGACGTCACGAGAGTAGTGCGGAAGCCTTCTGCTATAGATGGTATTAACCGAGCCCAGGATCATCGATGCATGTCAATGTAATGATTTGTAAGAATCAGACTTACCCGATCATTCCCCCTTATCTGCCACGAGAGCGTTGTGAGTGTATGACCGTTCAGCCGAAAGCAGCCTCTAGTGAAGGATCGCTTGAACAGAGAATTCCAACGTTTTTGTTCGCACGGAACAATTCACGATCAGAAGACTGTGCTGCGGAACCCAAACAAACATGAATATATTCCACAAATGAAAAACTTCGCAGTATTGTTACCACTTGACCCTTGAAAAACTCAACAGGAAAGAAATTTGTCAAAACTCGAAATAGTTTTTTCGGTGATTTGGTTTTATTCGTACGAACACAGTTTTCTTTAAACGTTCAGTTCACCATCACTTGCATTTAGGTTTTTTTCTTTCATTTTTAGTGATTTAAGACTTTGTTTCTTACATCCATCAACTTGATATCAGTTATTTTGCTTCTTCGTTCTCCATAATGTTATTAGACGAACATGAAAAATTATAAGCGGGATTTTCCGTTGACATCAAACAAACAAGTTAATAACATGCAAATTGCACACATCAGGTTGAAGGACATTTTGTGTTCATTCTTCAAGTTCCCTTGATTTCTTAATTACGTCTTAAATTTTTCTTAAATTACGCTCGAAACAAAAAAAAAAGAGATTTATTTTTCTCAATTTTTGAACTTACTTTTAATGACTTCGGATTAAATTAAAATGTCAAAGATTGAAAAGATAATTATAAAGAAACGCTTTCGTAGATTTAATCACGTTAAGAAAAGTGATTCCTTGAAATGAAATTGAGAAAATATTTGTTATGAAAGCATTTTTAAATTGACCGCGTACCTCACATGTACTGTAATGTGGTCATTTAAAATGTTTTTCAAATAAACAACATTACATGAAAATGCATGATGTTTCGTTGAAACCTAGAGAAGTCTCTACATAGTGTAGACCAGGGGGGGTTGACCCCAAAAGTTCGCCCCGTGAAGTGATATTGTGTGGCCCGCGACTGGGTAAAATTGCGATATCATTTACTAAATACTATTTGGCGGTGTCCTCATTACACTGCTTTTTCGTACACACGTATTGCTCTTACAGTTTTTTATTGACATTTTTACCGTCTTTCTTCCCGTCACATCGTTGAGCAAGTTGTCTTTTTGTAGCTTTTGTCGCTGATGCCAATTCACAACGACACCTAACCGGTTATATAGGCTATGCAGACCCCAATAAACCCAAAGAGCGAAAATGTGTCATATGTAGTGCCGTCTTAACGCATGGGCCCACCCGAGCACGGCCCTGGGGCTTCAAAAGGAGCGGGGCTTCAGAAAACAAGAAGAAGTTGAATTTTTTGAGAATTTTCTTGGTAGGGTCTCATAAAAATCACAATGCCCATGAAGACGGCTGTGGTCATATGGTATGGTCGGAAAGAAGGCAATGGGTAGGATCGGTATTGAAGAACTCGAACCATCTAGAAAATCCGACTTTGCATAGCTGTCCGTATCTATGACATGACAAGAATTCTATTAGATTCCTTAGTATCTATAGTATTGAAACTGATGATGTCAAGTTTGCGGCGTTAGCTGTGGGCAAGTAGAAACGTACTCTGGCAGAGCTTTGTCTGGAGGCTCACCACACGTTGATCTGACTGAGATTATCGTAGCGTATCTAGATCGAAATCCCGATCTAATGCTTTCATATTCAGACATTATGGGGAGGGGAGAAGTGAATGAGCATGTTCTTGTGAAACTCATGCGAAGGTCTAGGAATCTCCAACAGGGTTTTTGTATGATCGACGACAAATGTGTGCTGTCTTTGAGTGATTGTAAGACTGTTGAAGGTTTCTGTTGGCGTATTGAGAATCAAGAAACGAATCATGGAACATGAATATACAAATTCGTTCGTTTTTGGACAATATTCATCTGCAGATATTACTAGAACTTTTTATTTGACTGGGCATCGTTTAGTTCCCAGTGCATGTTTATGTTCTCCTTTGGAAAAAAATTCGATATTACCATCGATATTCTAAATCTTTCCATTAGGATGTGTTTTGAGAAACTTGGATAATATTGGACAGCCTGTTTTGCTTCGAATGTATATTTTGAGGAAAAATAAATATCTTTTCCAGGAATAGGTATTTATTTATGAAACATTCTAGCCTAGAAAACTGGATGCCGTCTAACGAACGTTATTTAATTTCACATCTATTCCTAAAGACTAACCTGTATTTTAATTATCGGAAATTTCATGTTTGAAAAAATTTGAGAGCTATAAAAATGATTGTTGACATGATAGAAGTGGACAAGCTAAGACCTTTCGTAGTGCTCGTGTAATGCCTTTCGTTGGCCATTAGATATCATTGGTGAAACTCGATTTTAAGAAGAAAGGGGGATTTTTCCCCCTACGTATTAGACAAGATTAACAGTTTCAAGCAATTATTTCAGTGGAAAAGTATTCATTAAATCTCCAGTTTATCAACTTTATACTTGATGAGGGATTCACTATATCCGAATTATTTATGAAACATTCTAGCCTATTAGCACGCGTTGCTTTATATAAACCTTTTTCTAAGAATGAGTTACTGAGAGAAGGTATCAGAGAATGTTTTATGAAACAAAATAACTAATTTTTATTCCACATTTCTCATTGAAAAAAAACCGATGAAAATCCATCTTATGATTTCATTGATTATTTTTACGTTGCTACGTTTTGGCATTTTCTTTGATGAAGAGAATTTTTTATTCTCAAACCTTTGTGTGAAAACCTTTATATTAGAACGTTATACATGCAATGCGCGTGTGTTGTGTGCGTAAAAAATTTAAATTAGATCGAAGAGCTTTTTATGATCGGCTTTTTGTTCATGTTTGCACCTTGAAAATCGCATAAAATAGAAAATAAAATATATCGTGTGAGATATAAACTGCATTGTACCTCAGTTAATTTCATTTTCTTCATCAAAATAGGTTTTTTTTAATGAAACACGATTTATTCTTTAATGAAAATCAATTACTTTTTCATGAAAATCGATTTACTTCTTTTGTAAAGAATAACCCATTCATTTTCTTTGTTATGGTCTTTTTGTAACTACTATTTCAAAAACATAATACTGTACCTTATCTTTTTAATTCATACTTTACTGTGGGAATAATAAATATTCGAGAATATATTCATTTTTTTTAACGTTTTCAAAGGTATTTTACTGTGTTTCTGTAATAATCACCATGTATATGTTACTGGCAAAGCTCGAAATTGCCGAGTTTCATTAAATATTGAACCGGCCAGTTCGTGAAGTGGCCGTTGATCCCTGGCGAAAGTCCGATAACAAGAGACGATTCGGGATCATCGTCAAATTGGTGCACTTTTTCAGGGTTTTTTTTTGGAATTTGAAATTTATTCAAGTGAAAAAAATTTACATACATACATATACATCCTTGGTTTGAAGAGCAATTTAGGGAATAAATAGAGAGAGGGACAAAATGTATCTATATATATATGTGTTGTCAAAAGGGATGATTATACCCGTACTTACAATCAATCAACGAGATTAATGAATCCTGCTTAAAACAGTTTTCACAGTCTATATAATGTATAATATTAATAATAGTTATAAACATGAAACGGCAATTTTTATTGAAGCACAGTATTAGCATAGTCCCATGATCTACAATTTTCACGATAATTATGTATACGTGTTAAGAACCTAATTAAGAACCCTTGTAATTGCATGAATTTCGAACATCGAAGTGTGGTATGACAGCAATACCCCATGATCGTTATCATGATCTTATAAAAATCAATAAGGAGCCGTGAAAGTATTACGTCATCGTCGATGGGGATGGGGGGGGGATTTCCGATTTGCTGACTTTTGATGAAAGGGGGGGGGTGGTTTGGATAATGCTTACGTCATCAACCACCCTTTATGAAAATATGAGTTAGGAATCAGAGGGGCAGAGCTGATGACGAAATTTTGCTGACAAGGGGGGGGGAAGGGGTCAAAAATGGCTAAAAATTTGCTTACGTAATAGTACTTGAACGGACCCTAAGGGAATGAAACAACTTCTTTGCTTTTATCTTGCTTAGATTTCAAAGACAGCCCCTTGATGTCCCAATACTACATAAAAGTATTATTAGATGGTCACATCACATATTTCTCTGTGGAGGACAGAAAATCACATTTGTCCAGCCCATAGTTAAATCCCAGTTACGGGCCTGCTTTAGAGGTTGGTTTATTATGAATGACTCGATGACATTACTATTTGATTGATAAATCAATTGTGTATCAGTGTCGATTTAATATTTTGCACGATGGCGAGTCTTCATTCCCCCCGCATTAGCCAGCATGTCGTGAAACTCGAGGGTCATCAGCGTTTTTTAATGTTGGCGTGCTCGGCGTGCCGGGAAAATCGAGGTTTACTAAGGATCGCAATATGCATTTAGCCAATTTAATGGATTTTTGAAATAAATATATTAAAGAATACTCCGGAATCTCTAACTCGGATTTCCCACCATGCCGGAAAATACGAATATCCCCAGCGAGCTGGTTTTACTCGTTGTTTCCCGACGGGCCGGCTAATGGAGAGGAATACGGTAATCTCATTATACGTACATTTTACTGATAACACCATTCAACACGATTTGTGTCCTTAGGTAGCTAGCTTCATTTACAAATGACTTACCACTAAAACGGGAAAATGATAATAATTTTAAGTTGTAACCCCCTTAACCTACAGGGCCGATATGTCTCGGTGCTGAGTAGATTAACCAAAGATTAAATGTGCGTGGATCAATTAGATTACCTGTTTTTTAGAATTCATTCGGGAACTCTCCCTCTTTTATCGAGACTCTCCATGGGTTTGCCATTGTATACAAAACGGAAAATTAGTTTTTCATTTTCTCCCTAGCTACGGTTTGACGAGTAAATAAATATATATTTATATGTAACTACTAAAGTCAGAAATTGGTCAGTTCGCGAACTGGCTGGTCCAACTGTCCCGGCCAATGTCCGAATCTCGGGCTTTCGCTTATACATCGATCCCTATGATTCGGGGTCATCACGTTGGCGTATTTTTTGTGTTAATTACGGGCATTTATAATTATGGTTAGCTATGGCAACCCCTAACGATGAAAGAGGAATCTGAATTGTTGGCAAGCTACAAGCACTGAAAGATTGGCGAAGCTCAAAAAATCGTATTGTTGTCAAAAGTTTTCATCGCCAATTATGCAAACACTAGTGTACATAGTGAGATAATGGTCAAACTCACCAAAAACTTGTCTATTGCACCAACTTTCAAAAGAGCCTACAATAAGCCAAATTGGTGGTCTAATTTAGGATAAATTTAATACATCACTGAAATCTGCGAAAACATTTCAGCAGATTTTGGCGGTGATTTGTGATTTTTCCGCAAACCCGCAGTTCTCGAAGCTGGCCATTAAATACAGGTATCCCGAAGATAAAGGTAATGCCACCCTTATAGGATTTTTTTCAGCAAAACCAAATTGTTACCAAAATCTGTGCTCGCCAATTCTGAATATTCGTCGAATATCTACTTCGACAAATGCCGATTTCAGTGATGTATTGCGAACAAAAGGCTCAATTTCTCCTTAACCATAACACCGATATGGTATATTGTAAACTCTTTCGAAAGCTGGTGTAATGGATAAGTTTTTGATAAATTTGATGGATTATAGCTACAATGGTGTTCACAGAATTAGTGATTAAAAATTTTGGACACAACTCGATTTTGAACATCGCTATCCTTTCAGTGCTTGTAGCTCGCCATTAAATCCAGATATTTTAATGAAATTGGTGTCATCTTATAGGATATTTTCTGTTCTTTTTAAATACGTACTTAGTTTGCGTGTGGGTGTTTGGAAAGCTTCACAAATCGGGGTTTCTTTTCAGACTTGACGCATTTTTTTCCACAATCGAATATACATCATAACTCGTAAACGGTTTGAGATAAGGCATCGTTCTGGGGTGTTTCATGATCCACTTGGGCTCCTCTATCACCCCGTTCCGTTTGGCGGAATAGGTCGGCTTCACCCTGTGTTCAACATATGATTGCGATTATCGAAACCCGTATGAGCTCATTTTTCGATGATGACTTGCATTCTACGAATACGAAAATAATATGAAATGTGTGTTTTTATGTAAAAGATTTTAACAGTTATTGTGCTTGATTGTGCAGGGTTCTCAACGACCTAGAAATTGAACGGAATTTCGCAAGTATCAGGTAGAAATTGTTAGCAATTATCTTTGCTCTTCACTTATGTCCATTATATCAGAGGAACATCTGAGTTTTGTTGAAATGAAGTTGAGAAAATTTTTGAGTTTTGGTCCACACACACACGTTTTGTCTGGGAAATGTTTGAGTTTTGGTCTGAGAAATCCAGGGAATTATTGGAGTTCGGGTCTGGGAAAGTCTGGGATATTGTTGAGCTTGTCCTTGGGAGAGACAGTGAGATATTTGGATTTTGGGCTGAAACAGGTCAGGGAAGTATCAAACCGATATTGCAGGGAACGTTCCCACGCGAGAATTTGTTTCTGCTATGCATAACCGGCATTTCACGAGAACTTTGGTTCATTGTTTTGATGACATATTTCTTTTAATTTTTAGGATGTTTTTTCAAGTTTTCTCAGGAAATTTTTAAAAAATTATTTTTAAGGCAATGACATCGGGTCTTGCTGATTACAATACCCGAATGATAACATTGTCCGTGTGAATTTAATAAGTGGCGTCGACTGTATAACCATACTGTTAACACGTAAAGAATGTGTATTCTTTATATGAATGTGAAAAGAATTTTAAGTTACATTCGTTTTACATTAAAGTATCTACAATAGCATGTACAGTTGCGTCGCAAACACTGATTTCATTTCTTATTACATTTCCTCGAAGGTCTGTTCAAGGAATCCAATTTAAGTACGAAGAACAAAGATAACGAACATGACGGAATTTACTAGAGTACAAGACCTGAAACTGAACCGAAATAGTACCTTGTTATAAGCTCCTTAATTTTGCGTATCATCATGGCTTACGATTTCGAAACACAAACGTCTGATTTCTAGTCGGGATAATGAAGTTCATGAAAAATATACAAAACAGTATGATGAATGGGATGATAATGAAGCCCTTGAATATGATTTTAATGAGAAAGTCTCGGTATTATGTTTAAAATTTCATTAGTCACCGACACAGCTACCGAATACAGCATTGACGCTCAACCCCATGGCCCGCGGGGTCATCTGGTGTGAAGAAAACTCTTTTCAGATAGTCGTATCTTAGGGGCGGTGAAATATTATTCCCCTCAGACGGCAGAATTTCTAGGACCGGCCCTGGTTGTGCGGTAGCACCGGGGACCCGCACTTGGTAAGAAAAAAGAAATTAGAAATGAAAAGAAATTAGAAATGAAAAGAAATTAGAAATGAAAAGAAATTAGAAATGAAAAGAAATTAGAAATGAAAAGAAATTAGAAATGAAAAGAAATTAGAAATGAAAAGAAATTAGAAATGAAAAGAAATTAGAAATGAAAATAAATTAGAAATGAAAATAAATACATATTAAATGCATTTTTTGTGTTTCGTTGTAAACAAGGAGTCTGAGCTTCAACTGATTTGTGATTCTGAAATTTTCATCAATTCTGGAATTACTTCTTTCAATGAATTCTGAAATTCTTTCTCCAATTCTAAATTGTCCTCAATTGTGCGAATTTTTTCCCTAATAATTCTGGATTTCCGTAAACAATGGGATTTTCTCCCTCATTAATTCTGAATTTCCATCAGTTCTGTGTGACTATTTCTCTCACTAATTCTGAACTGTCACCAATTCCGCGATTTTCTTCTTTCATTTATTTTGGATTTTCAGCAATTATGGGATTATTTCTCTCATTTATTCTGCGAACTTACATTAATACTGTGATTATTCGTCTTATTAATTCTGAATTGTCATGAATTCTGTCATTTTTTCTGGAATTTTCATTGGTGAGTAGATATATTTCGGCATTTCTGTGTATTCTGTGATAATTCATGAATCTTTGGATGCCCGATTCTTCTGTTCATGTTTATTCCTTAAAAATCCCATATAATAGATATGGTGTATGATGAAAATTCTATTTTGCATCTTTTAATTTAATGTTCTTTATGAACGTCTATTAATATTTATTTTGTACTTTAGGGAAAATCGATCAATTTTTTATATATTCATGAGAGAAAAAAGCTTAATTTTTTTATTCATTTATGGGAGAAAATCGATTTTTTTTCTATTCATGAGAGAAATCGATTTTTTTTCTATTCATGAGAGAAATCGATTATTTTCCATTCCTGAGAGGAAATTGAAAATTCATGAGAAAAAAATTGATTTTTTTATTCATGGGAGAAAATTGGTTAATATTTTTTTTAAATTACGAGAGAAAATTGATTCATCTTTCCTTTCGTAAATGTTATTAACTTATTTTTTCTATTTCATATTTTATGGTATGCATATGGAATAGCCATATAATCGAAAAAATATATTCAAAAAATGAGCGCTTTAAAAAACATCAATTTCTTCTACTGTTTCTGTATTAATCGCAATGTATCTATATTTGTATTTTTCTTTCGTTCGTATTTAGGTATAAAGTTGGCCCCCATATATATATATATATCAGGGTATCCATATTCCATTTCCTTCCCTTTATTGGAAAAAAATTTTATCAACACACACAAATCGTCATTCATGGTGTTTTGTTTACAAAATTTGAGTTGGGCATATTTAGGATGAAACAGTTTTAGATGTGACTCGGTAATGCCATTACTGCGATCACTTAAGCCATAAATGGTCAAGATATTATTACCAAATATAGTATTTTTCGTCTTGGAAGCGTAAAAGTGATCAAAACTTAAATTCAAATGCCAAAATACTGATTTCTGAAATACCATCTAGACTGAATAACTAATATCACGTGTATTTTCTATCATGTTACATTGTCATAGCAATAGAAATATACCTGACTGCAAATTTATATTAAGTAATTGTATAAAGAAAAATATCACAGTCTAAAAGTTTCCCCAAGTTGCCATCAGGGTTAATAGGAACTTCAACGAGCAGCTAATTAGAGAATCATGAGAATCTAATAATCGAATATGAGAATATAGTCTGGACGAATATAAATTTATTTTTCGAGGCATATTAAAAGCTCGAGACTAGACAACATTTTAAGAGACAAGGTTTCCAACTAAATTAACCTTATGATCCAGATAATAATCGAAAAAAAAGGACTCCCAAAACTTCCCCGAATCCTTAAATCCCGTTACACGTTGTCTCATCGAAAAATATTCGACAGTAATTGGGGTTCCGGATAAAAATAATTGACGGAACTGGATATCTCATCGACGTCCATGAACATTTCGTTTTTTTATGAATTTTCTGAATTCTACGTATTCATTACGCCTGGTCTAAAGCGGAAATGTGAGATTTTGAATCTTGTCACGCTGTAAATACCCGGAGCTATAATAATATGATTCTTCCCAAAAAAAGTCCTTGACACGCTAATGAGGTTTAGCTGCAGGCGAAGAATTTTCCGCAATAGTAATTCAGTACCTGCCAAAGAGAAGTATAACGTTTTCGAATTCCAGAGACGAGTTCACGATCACAGAACATTGATTTGAATTGAAGTAAATGAAATTCAATTCTTTTTGTTGTGTTTATGTCTCCAAAACGTCCATGTAATTAAAAGGGGAAAAAAGCTTTAATAGGTTAAAATATCTATATAAAAGAGCATCTACAATATTCATCAAAATTTTTAATTCCTATAGACACAAAATAATCACAAAAAGAGTTATTTATAGCAAAAATATTTTTCTCAAATTCATAAACAAAATCTTATGTTAAAATTAGAATACAAGCTCAAACTTATATCATCTTATCTTATTCTAAATCTCATCTGAAACTTATATTTATATTCATAATTAGTACTATAATATAACTCGCGAGTCATAAAATCCTTTTGTCTTCATTCATGTTTTCAGCAGAGATCTCAAATTAATACAAATGTAACGTCACAACAGGCAAAATGGCTGAGAAAAAAATGCCGATAATAAATATGGATGTCATATATTTCAAAAATACAGCAACTCCATCAAAAATGCTGTTACAAACAATATATATACATGATGAAATATTATACAATGCCCAAAATGTATTTATGGTTATCTTATTCTAAGTATGGATAGAGTTTCTCGATTTACCCCAACATGTTTATCGTATTTCTTTTCAAACGTGTCAATTGTGTTAGAATTTACTACCTCCGAGGGTAAGCTGTTCCATTTATTGACAACCCTATTAGAGAAAAATTCCCTGTGACACCATAGCTTTGCATTGTCCCTCACCAATCGATACTGGTGTCCCCTTGTAAAAGCTGTCGATTGGCGGTGTACTAAAAGTTCATGGTCCATCCTATCCATCCCATTGAAAATTTTGAACACTTCGATCATATCTCCTCGACACCTGCGTTCATCCAATGTAAACATATTCAAAAAATATGAGAGAGATAAAATTCAAGAGAGATTCACCCAAAAGAAAACAGAAAAAAAATCCGAAATATTTTGTTAAAAATGCAATCGGAATCAACACCGAGGGAATCTCCCGTAATAAAACACTGATCCTATAGTCGACGGTGTGATAAATATTCACATTATATTGTTTTTTGTGACTCATGGAAGAATTATTTTGAGCACTTGAACGTTCCATCATTTGTCGACTGTTTTCTTTCCTGCGTAATTGGGTGCAAAATGTTTAATCGTTCTTCGCGAGGTGTAAGAATGAAACTGTAAAAATGTATATAATGAATTACATTTGTTAACCACTTTACGATTAAAATTGCGTCCAAACGTCAGTGGAATGGATTCAAACAAGTTCACTCTGTTTTCTTTCCTCTCTCCTCTGATCATCCCGAAGCTTTGTTGAAACGTTACATTTTTTTTTTCCTTTTGATTTTTTTTTATATCCTGATAGTGATTTTTTCCTCACATATGATGCATCTTTCTTATAAAAGTGAAGTAACAGGTAGCGTGAGGGTGGGTAGAAATCTAACTCTTTGTACCTATATTCTTAACACCTTATCTGTTATACTGTCTTGATATTTCATTGGTTTTTTTCTTTTTATAACGTGCGGTTAGGTTAGGACAAGGTTTCTATACTTATTGCTGATTTGTCAAATATAGCTTATCCGAATTTCTTACCAATTAGCCTGTAAGCGAAGGGGTTAATGTACAATACGTTTTATAGATCCTTTGAGAAAGTCTCTCGGGAATAGAAATTTGAATCTGGTCAACTTAAATAAGAACTAATTAAAAACTAAATTGAAACGGTTTTTTTCCATCACGCTTTCACTACGGCAAGGCGGTTGCAAACGCAGCTCCACATGTATATGAATCACAGCGGATACTAATGACCGATTACGACATTAAGTGAGGAAATGTTTGTCAATTAAGGAATATGAAGAGAACACTAACCTCCTGATCAGATAACAATAACTCACGGTGGGATGAGTTTGGATAAGGCTTTATCTCAACATTCGAACAGAACCGGCTTTTCACGAGAACTTTGGATTATTATTTTGATGTCATATTTCTTCCAATTTTTAGGATATTTTTTCAAGTTTTTAGGGCATTTTTTAAAATCATTTTCGTACATGTTTAGGGCAACACCATCCAGGTCTTTATGATTGCAATACCCGAATGATAACATTGGCCGTGATTTTAATATTCGCCGTTGACTGTATAAAAATATTGTTAAAACGTGAAGAATGTGTATTCTTTGTATGAATGTGAAAAGAATTTTAAGTTACATTTGTTTTACATTAAAGTATCTACAATAGCACGCACAGTTGCGTCGCAAACACTGATTTCATTTCTTATTACATTTCTTCGAAGGTCTGTTCAAGGAATCCAATTTAAAAGTACGAAGAACAAAGATAACGAACATGACGGAATTTATTAGAGTAGAAAACCTGAAACAACCGAAATAGTACCTTGTTATGAGCTCCTTAATTTTGCGTTTCATCATGGCTTACGCTTTCGAAACACAAACGTCTGATTTCTAGTCTGGATAATGAAGTTCATGAAAAATATACGAAACAGTATGATGAATGGGATGATAATGAAGCCCTTGAATATGATTTTAATGAGAAAGAGTCTCGGTATTATGTTTAAAACTTCATTAGTCACTGACATGGTGCTTTTCTTAATTTTCAATGAGTTTCTATGAAGAAATCTTGATTTCAACTTCCCTCGACAATTTATTCACTTTTATTATTAAGGAACGTTGTTATTAAAGAACAGTTGCATTATATAACTTCACAAGTAGCCAACATCAGGCACAATATTCGATCAATGCTGATTTCTCGCTTCCGATGCGCTGAACAGGTGGCAGCACCTACCGAATACAGCATTGGCGGTCCACCCCCATGGCACGCGGTTTCATCTGGTGTGACGCGCAGCCTAAAACCTATTTTTGTAAAAAAAGGAACTAAGCGGAAGGTTTCTCCAGATCACTTATGTGCGGTGCAGCTTCACGTCATTTGAGTGACTAACGACGTATTGCAAAATCACTTAGGTGGCCTGTGACAAATTTAGAGATCGTTGACTCACTCAGGACACAGTTTCAAAGCAGTAAACTGGCTAGTGGTACAGTTCAACGCCGCTCAAGTGACCCGCTGCACATTTACAGGCAACTTGAGTGATCCAAGGAACAGTCTCCGTGTGCCCCAAAACACAATTATAAAGTGATTCTCCCGTTGTTCCTGATGCCAAAAAAATCCACGTTTGAGATATTCGAATTCGAAAAATGGAGCGCTAGTTTAATCACAGTTAAATCACACATAATGAATTATTTAAGTGCAGTTACATAATAAATCATAGGTGCCAACATCCGACACAAAATTCTGTCACATTTTAGTTCTCGCTTATAAGGCGCTAAATAGATGGCAGCACCTACCGAATATCGGCGTCGACGCCACAAGTCCATTCCAAATCCATATTGCGGGGAAGTGGGGGGAGGGGGCGCTAACCTTCATCTTTTTTTTTTCAACACAGCTCGAATAAACAGCATTGATGTCTCTCGGAGTCATCTATGATGTGATCCGCGACGACCTCAAATTGAATTTTGTAAAAATTAACTAAGCGGTAGATTTCCAGATAACTTAAGTGATCCGCGGTGGAGTTCCGCGTCACTTGAGTGACCGCGACGTATGAAAGTTATCTTCATCCGCGATTGCGGTAAAGATTAGAAATTCGAGAAAGCTTTGTTAAAAGACGGGAAATTTTCCATTAAAAGTAGGGACAAAAATTCACGTGAAAATACGAGAATGTCCCGTAAAATATGGGTCACATAAGAAACTCTACTTGGGAATTAAACCGATTAATTGCATTACTTTGCAATTTACCAGGTTTCCGGAAGGTCGAAATGTGAAATTCACACCTAAATAACGTTATCTCACATATCCCCTAATGAATTGTAGTTTTGGTTTCGTAAAAAATGTCAATTAAAACAGCTTTTAATTAATTTTAAAGACGCAAATTTTTTTTCCCGGAACATAAAAAAAGAGTAACAAAAAGTTCAACTAATCTATATTTAATTGACAAACACTTTCGAGTATAATTTAGTTTTTCTTTCTGATAAACCGCCATCACTTCATTAATATTTAACATTTGATTAATGTTCATTTAAAATTTATTAATAAAATCATTTTTTTCGGTTTCCCACTTTTTAATTAATATTTAACTTTTTAATTTTGTTTAATATCTTGAAGTCATTTAACTTATTAATTTATAATTAAACTCTGCTATACCTAGCGTAAACTGTATTTAAAGAATGTTTTAAATTAATCGAATTTGGTTACTTTTATTTTTTTCATTTCTTAAATGAAATGTTATGAAATTGGAGGAATTTGAATAAACACAGGCATGAGTTCTCTTTCACAATAATTGCCCGGAATGATTATAAATTCTATGATTCATTTTAAAATCGAACAAAAGTATGAAAAATGATCAACAAACAAAACGGAATTTGTTTGTGATAAGTTGAAACCCATGAAAATCCTTATTGGGAAGAAGAAGAAGAAGAAGAAGAAAAAATTAAAATTTGTATAAGGCCCGCAATTTAAAAATTGTCAATCAGTAAATTTTGCCCCTTTCTGTATGAAACACCGTGAAACACGAAAAAAAGAGTTGCACTTGTTTTGTGTTCTTGCTGTCACTGCCATACTACTTTTATACATTTATTTTGCAATAAAGATGAAAAATGCGTGAATTTTCATGCTATGTAAGTATCATGTTGAAGGCATGCCTACTTTCTGAGGAGAAACTTTTTGAAACGGGAGACCAGCTCGCATTCCCCGCCCCCCCCCCCCGATTTAAAAAACCGCAGAAAACCAACTTTAGCAGACCGACACTGCTGCAACTGTTTAGCTACTGGTTACTGATGTGCACATATATTTCCTTTACCTTTAGAGCAATTTTCGTTACAATAGTAACGAAGGAAATCAGGATCCCCGAGCCAAAGCCTATGGAAGGTCACCGATCGAATCGGTGAAGTTTTAGAAAACTTCAACATCAAGCCCATTTTCAAACCCACCAGGAACTTAGCACAACTGCTACGCTCGGCAAAAGATCCGAGAACCCGCTGTGCATGGCATGTGTCTACGGGATTCCATGCTCGTGGGGGAAAAGAATACGTAGGAACAACAAAAAGAAGTACCGCTACATGAATGAACGACAGGGGCTCTGCCACCGGACTTATCCCGTTGCCGAGATCTCTTCCAGCCCAGCTTCGTGGCAGAGTCTTGGACAAAGTGAGTGCACCTAACAGTCTGAGTGTGTAGCTAGCATTGTGTTTGATATTTCAGTGCTGCCATCTATACTTCAAATTGCGAGTGAAGTGTAATGATTGAATATTTGTAACGTTGTAGGCCTGTTGCTCTCTGTGGCGAGACTTTTTAACGGGTAGATCGGCTCGCATTTGGGCCTTGAAGTTGGAAACCACAGAAAACCAACTTCAGCCGACCACCACTGGGGCGCCGGTGGGGTTCGAACCCGGATCCTCGCGATGCGAGTCCGCCACTATGACCACTCGACCACCACAGCGGCAGAAGTACCGCTACAAGAATAACGGAAAAGCTGCCGCCTGGGAAAAACGGAAAGCAGAACATATGTGGGAAACCGGCCACAAATTTAAATTTGAAAATACCGAGGTAATATCGTCCGAGGTGCACTACCATGCTCATAGAGAAGCCATTGAAATATTCAAGCACCACAACATGAATCAAAAGAAGGAGACGATGAAGGTGCATCTCACTTGGGTCCCGTTACTTCAGCGGCGCAGAGAGCCGAGATGTGCCCCCGACGAGTGCCAGAGAGGAAATGACCTCGAAGCCTTTCTCGCTTGCCGCGGAGACTTACGTCCGAATAACCTCAGATGATGGCTGCCACAGATGTGGGCGAAACGTCAGGAAGGAAAACTCTTAGACCATGGCTTAATAGCCCGGAAACCGTTTGCTAGTCATTGAACGCCAGCCATGAAAACCTCAGAAATATTTCAATTTTTGTATCGATTGAAATTATTATTCGTGTGTTATGCATAGGTGCCAACTTTTAAAAATGAAAATTCCGGAGATTTTCGCTCGGACCCGTATTTTATATTAAAACCACTCCCTAATAAATACAAAAGGGATTTTTCCAAATAAAATAGGTATTTCACCACACATGGATGTTAAACCCTTGGGAATAAAATCCCTACGCAAAAACAAGTGAAAAAAATTGGAGGACAAAACTTCAATGGTGATTCAAATCTATCTTCTATATATATAAAATTGATTTTCTGTCTGTCTGTGTGTGTGTATGTTCTCTATACAAATCTACAATTTTAGATCGATCGTCACCAAATTTTGCATATATACCAAATGGGACCCGACTTGAACGATAGGCTACTTTAAAATTTCGTCAGACCAGGGCAAATGCCCCAAATGGGCAAAAAACTGTCCGGTAACAATGGTTTTTGGGACTCAACAATCACTTTCCGAACGTTTACTTTGGTTACCGTGGTTCCCTAGCAATGCGTTTCAGACGTGTATATGCCTTTACAACGGTTTGTCACTTCTTTAATCCTGTTAGTATATGTATAATAGTTTATGCCTTTATAATGGTTTGCCACATTTTCAATATACTCTCAGTAATGAGGCTTTTTGAATAGACGTCATAATCATCATCAGCATCAGTTTGAGGGTCAAGCAAAGGATGATTCCCATAGAAATCAGTGTTAAAATTGCCGATTTTACTGTAGAAATGCGGAAATTTGGTGGGGTTTTCCGCCCCATCAATAATTTTAAAAATTGTATTGAATTTTCGATTTTTGAAATATTGAGTTCGCTTAGAGATATACGATGCCCAGGAGATTAAATATGAAGTAATTAGCCAAACCTATACTTTTGAGTTGGATATTCGAGCAATAACATTGATTTCAACTTTTTATTTATATCTTCTCAAGCATGAAAAATTAATGTCTCCGTATTATCTTTTGATATTCAACTGCATTAATTCATACAGTTTAGGTTGTTTTAAAATTAATTATGGGCCCATAAAAAGTACATCGAAAAAATTCCACAGCTTTAATTAAGCATTTTTGAAAGCTAAGACAGGCAGATAATTAACTTGAAGTTTGGGGGGGGGGAATAGAAATACATAGCGCCCCTTAAAAAAAAGGAAAGAAAAGTATATATTAATTTCTATGTTTCTTTAAATCTAGATTTGTTTATTTCATGAGTCGCACAGGAAGTCGCCATATTGGTCAACTTAGACACGGTTTGCATGTCCCTCAAAGAAAGAGGGAGATATCACGTGTTTCTAATAGCCTCATTGAAGAAAACCCGGGCAGCACCGGGTATTATAGCTAGTATATATATATATTGTGTTCAATCAGAAACGATGTGAACGAACATTCTACTCGAATGACCCCAAAATCATCGGAAGATGAAGGGAAAAAAGCGTCAATTTTTGAAGAACACTGACTTTTTGTGACAATTGCTTGATGTTTTTTTGATTTCACATGGGTGATGATGTCAGTCTTTCCACCATGACCGATGTTTATGTCCTTAACACAACTTGTACAAAAAGAAAAAGTCGACTTTTTTCTGGAAGGCTTGATTAAAGAAAATTCATCAGAATAAGTAATTTTGAAATTTAATTAACACATCAAGACAAATACAGAACACAAATACACAAACATATATTGCATTTCAATATTAACCCAAGGGATCGTACGATCCGTCCAGGGTTCTTTAAATGATAATACTTGGCAACAGACCAACCAGGTAAAAAACAGCACTCGTATCTGGACTTGAGTAGATAAAAATTAGTATTCGCTGTGCTTGCACTTTGAGAAATTGATATCATTAATTTGCAACCATAAATTTATCATGCTCACTGAAATTTAAAATTGATCAGATTACAAAAAAACAACAACAAAAAAACATAAATACAGTCAAATATAAGGTATCCAAAAAATAAGAGTGAGAAAGGCAGATTGCATTCTACTTGTTACTCAAGAGATTTGATTGATATCATTAATTAGTAATCGTTTAAATTTTCTAATAAATTTTTCAGATTTTATATCATGATTTAGATCATATATTCTTTAGGTGCGATGTATAAAAACTGTTTCTGTATTACGGTTTTATTTGGCTTTATCACTTCATATTGGGTTCCAGTTCTCCTTGTTTGTCTTACTGTTTGCTTTAATTTGAACCATGCAGGGTTTTTCCGGATAAATAAAATTGTTTTATAAAGATAAAGTTTCTGAGTATTAAATCTATAGTCATTATTGCAGTCCTGGATCATGAAAATTTTTTGAGATACATTGTTGATTACTTTTTGCAAAGAGCTTCTAACCATATTAACATTAGTCTCATAGTCACCACCCCAAACTGTGATAGCATATTGTATAACTGGTAGTACCCAAGCGAAATAGATTGATCGAAGAAAGACTGGGGAGACAATATTTTTTAATGTATGGATTCTAATGTTGATAAACTTTAATTTATTACTTATAGAAACAGCATGGGATTTCCATTTAAGATTTTTATTGAAGATAATACCCAGATAATTAAATTCATCCGTCTCTGAAATTTGTTCGCAAGTACAATGCTCCCGTGGGCAGTCATTTGTATGACACCAGATTATGATAGGTTCTCTGTTTTTAGTTCAGTATAACGTTTAGTTGAATTATCTTTAAAATTGGTTAAATATTTTTTTGCTCATCAGTATATATATATACACGTTTTGTTATCGCACGTACGTAACTTCACAAAAAGTTTTCTTGTTACGATCAGAGGGTTTGTAAAACTTTTCACTATTCCCCCCCCCCTCACATTTATAACGTGTGACGTCATTTCGAAAGGGAAGAAAAACAGACACGAGAGACTTTTTGCCCCACAAGAAATTCCTTAGTGATTGTTTTCGGAAGCGGGGGGGGGGGGATTCTTTTCCGATGAAGTAGGGAATTTTTAGGGACAATTAGGGATATTTTGTGATTTTAGTAAAAATTCGGGAGATTTAAGAATCTTTCGGGAGGCCGAGAGATGAAGCTAATTTACTTCAACGAGCAGCTAATTAGAGAATCATGAGAATCTAATAATAGAATATGAGAATATAGTCTGGACTCATATAAATTTATTTTTCGACGCATATTAAAAGCTCGAGACTAGACAACATTTTAAGAGACAAGGTTTCCAACTAAATTAACCTTATGATCCAGATAATAATCGAAAAAAAAGGACTCCCAAAACTTCCCCGAATCCTTAAATCCCGTTACACGTTGTCTCATCGAAAAATATTCGACAGTAATTGGGGTTCCGGATAAAAATAATTGACGGAACTGAATATCTCATCGACGTCCATGAACATTTTGTTTTTTATGAATTTTCTGAATTCTACGTATTCATTACGCCTGGTCTAAAGCGGAAATGTGAGATTTTGAATCTTGTCACGCTGTAAATACCCGGAGCTATAATAATATGATTCTCCCCAAAAAAGTCCTTGACACGCTAATGAGGTTTAGCTGCAGGCGAAGAATAAGCTGCTCGGGAGACTTAGCAGCTATGTTATTGTGAAATGGAATTTTCTCAACGTGCCTAAAGGACTTCACAGAAACAAGAAAGTCTTCTGTACAGATTGTTTTGCCAACTGTTTAAAGGAAATTCAGTGTCGTAGCACATCAAAACCGATGTGCTGCGCAGAACATAATCTAGGTCTTCGACGACGTGAGGACATGAAATGCGGAATGCAAGAGTTTTTTGCCGAGATCTGCCCTCAGGGCTATTACAACGGCTTACAAAATTCCAGGCAAGCTAACAACAGTGAGAATAAATTCTCAAGAAATTGGTCATGAAGAAGAAACATCACAAGTGAAAGAAAGCCGAGACACTGGTCCTCTGTCATTGGTCCAAATCGGCGAAGCCCTGGGATTGGCTGGTTCTTCCTCTACTGCGTAAGATAACCTGTAATGAAAAATAGTAAAATAGATCCTAGATGGTAGAGTTATAACCAAGTTTAATCCAAGACAGTTTGAAAAATGAGCAAAATGCTAGTTAAAATAAAATAAAACGTTTTTTTTGAAGAAGTTTTTTGAAAATTTTTGGAAAGTGGATAGTAGAAAAGTAAAATGAGTTAGAATTCTGTAGTAGAATTCTAAGATCGGCCTAGGCCTAGAGTCGAGTCAAGGTCTAAAGTCACTTTCACTAAAGTCCATCTTTCTCGTATATTTTCTGCATGGATGGCAAAGTCCCGAAGTAATTGCAGTGATATACCGTCATTGATGTTATCTTCCGAACTTTTAGCGAAAAGTTATTTGGTCTGGCTGGTGAGTTGCTCTCAGCTTGTGGCGCAACTGTCTTCGATGGGCTGGCTGCCCGTAAGCTGGCGGGTGCTGCCGTCAGTTGTGCCGTAACCGCTGTCTTTTTGTTCCCGATGAATTCCTTGAACAGCAAGACAGGTCGAGGGAAGAAAGATGTATTCGGACTCGAATTTCGTCGTGAGAAAGTCTGTTCTACGGTTGTAGTTTTGGGAATTTCTGGCGCCTTGCTGGATTTGGTCCCGTTTTTCAGAACTTTCAGAAATTCTGGGCACTTTTCGAAGTTCGCTGGGTGTGTGCCCAGGCAAAGAACGCACGTCTGCGTGTCTATTCCCCGCACTTTGCTGCATCGGCCGGGCACATGTGTGCATTTGACACACATAACATAACTTATTTGTTCCCAGTCAATTACGATAATACTATACAAATTAGAATTTACAATTAAATTACATATATTACAATATTTGAAAAAAAATGCAGAGAAAGAACAAATCAGCAAAAAGAATAATTTTTTATGAAAGACCAAGCAAGTCACTTCACAAGGCTCGTTGATGTGGGGAAAGATTAAAATGCATGGATAAAGTAGGGGTACTGATAAGGACACGAATGGAAGACTCCATGCCGATTAGAAAATCCGGTAATTGAACAGGTTGGTTATGGAGAACAGGTATTGGAGGGAAAAAAACCAGAATGTATATATAAAGGGAGAAACATTTACAAAAAGATAGGATTTAAAGAAAATAGTTTTTGGAGAGAGATAACCAAAAACAGACCTGTAAGCATTGGAGCAGGAATTTGCGAAGTGCGAGAAGCCGACGGTATTGGAAGGCATGGAAGTTCCGGATGAATTTGTGCACGGAGATGTCAAGGTGGAAAAGCGTTTGGGGATTCAGCAGGATCTCTTTGTTGGCTGGATTTTTTGTCAAAGAATTTTTCCAGGTCTTGGTGAATTTCTTTTTCCGGAAGAGCTGTATTTTTTGTGGCGAGAAATCCAGTTTCTCTACGGCCTGTTTGATGCCACTTGGGGTGAAGCTAGATTCGAGACCTCTCATTAGCACGGAGAAAAGATCCGATCTCTTTACCCTTGGCTTTTCGATTAGCTTTTCTTGAGATAGACATTCTTTGGCGGCCGAAAAGTCTTTTTGCGATTGAAATGAGAGTTCAACCGCTCGGTTGAGAAGTTTCGCACGAAATGACTGCGAGCATATACGTAAGATGGGCGTGTGTGATGACCCACTTCCTATTGGCTGAGATGTGGAGCGTTGGCTCTTCTCTCGTAGCCTCTGATTGGCTCGTAGCGTAAGATCGGCCAATGGTGTCATTCGTCTCTGGAGTGGCTGGGACTGCGGTTTCCTCTTCCGGAATCGATGAAGTTATCGATTCCGCTGATTCAATCGGAAGGTCTGCGGTTACCTCGGAAATTATAGAAATTTCCGGATTTCCATTTTTTCTGCCTGATCAGCTGGTCGGGAGTCAGATTCGGACCTGGAAAGAAAATATTTTTTGGTTGGAAATCGGTGTTTCCTTTTGCTCCGAGATAAATGAGCACCAGGTATCCTTCATCTTTCGCAGAGTCCAAGGCATGGTGAAGGTGATGTTGCAGTCAGCCGAGTACGTGGTCAGGATTTCGATAAGAACTTGACCCTGTGAGTAGGAACGTTGTAGGAAGTCATCTTTCGGTAGGTCTGGTAGTATAACGTCCAGGAAGGCTCGAGTTGCGTCCCTTGATTGCCTGTTCGTGGGATATGAAGTTAGTGTTTATGCCATCTTCTATTGCATCTAGGCTGGCAATGAGGAGTTCCCAGTCGAAGATATTTTCAACCAGCGTCGAGTGGTGGAGGAAGCAATTAGCCTCCTTTACAGCCTAAGGTTGCGTCCCTTCTTGAATTTCGCCATGATACGGGCGAGCTAACCAGTAATAGCGGCACCTGAAAACACAATCGTCACTGAGACTCGAGCGTGTTCTACGTTAAGGAAAATGTAACGGCTGATTGTTCAAGCTACAATTAATAATTTTCACATATTCAAAAATTTTTACGTGTTTGATATATTAACTGAAAAAACAATTCTTTAAATTCTTAAAAGCAGTAATTTTTTAATATTTGTAAAAATTTTTAAGTTTTTATCAAATAAAAAGACTTATTTGCTCATTTAAATTTGATGCGATGGTTATCTAAAGCTAAATACAGTACTTTGGTAGGTATCTTTTACTTATAGATGGCAGCACATTAATTCTGAATTTGTGGTGGCGGCGGGGGAACTGTAAAGAAAAGTTTTTGAGGGTAATTTTGGCTCAATAGGATTAGTTAGGAAAACGAAGAATTTTTGTTCTTACAAAATGAGTAATGGCTCAAAATAGTTTAGACTGCATTTATATTATTTTGCTACAACTAATGTTATTTGAGATACAGTGAAAAAAAATTTAGGGCATATTTTTCGTTTTATAGGGCATATTTACAATTTTTTAGTTCCATTTTAGATAATTCTGTATCGTGATGCCCAAATAATTGTGTACTCCCGAACAATACCTATTTCTCGGCAATGGACTGTTCGCCAGGCAATGACAATGATTACGTATTCTTTGATGTATGTTTGTATTATAATCTATGTTTCTTGTCTTCATATTGATAAATTTTGTTTTTTTGAGTGTTAAGTTTCAACTATATAAAGAATTAAGTTTCATCTTAAAGAATCCTTCAAGTATCTCCTATATAAAGAAATGTATGTTCTGCAAAGGTCATCATTAATATATAGGGCGTTGCCTTGAAGTTCCGACCAACTCAGGTGATATTAGGCATCAAGAGGAACAAAAATTGCCATAGAACATGACATCGCAAACCACGTTTCGTAGGCAGAAAATCGCAAAAATACTTATGAAGGGTGTGACGTTTAGTTGGACGGAAAGGCTTATAATAAGTAGGAAAACATTTATTTGACAGCATAATTACAACACAGCCTGTGGTGTCAACAACTCCTGTAATCATTTCACTTCGTCTACTCTCTGACACTGAACTGTGTTGCACAGGCTGTATTATCATGCTGTCAAGTAAATGGTTTTTGTACTTATTTATTTTACTTTTTTGTACTTTATTTTGTACACCACAGGCTGTGCAACAGATGTTTTTCTGCATATTATTGGCATTTTTGTCTCGCTCGACGTAACAACCTTCATAAGTATTTTTGCGATTTTCCACAGACTAAACGTTGTTTGCGATATCAATTGTTCTATGACAATTTTTGTTGCTTTTGATGCCTAATATCACCCCTCTGAGTTTGTCACCACGTCAAGGCAATACCCTGTACATTAAAAATAATATAGGACCCAGAACAGAACCCTGAGGTACACCCCTTTTCACTTCTTGAAAAGTACTAACGTCTTTTTGCATTACAACTGATTGTAATTTTTAACGGGTATATTCTGATTTTAATACATCTTGTGCAATTTTCTGACCATTTGCAGATTTTTTGTGCATATTTTGGCATTTTCAGTGCATATTTGTATATTTAGAGCATAATTCCATATTTTTTGGGCAAGTTTGCATATTTTTCAAAGCATATTCAACGACTTATAATCTGGACTCTAGTGATAATTAACGTTTACGAGATATAGAATGAAATCGATTTCAAGTGTGTCTGAAAAAAATCTACCTAAAGTACATTTTTTCCACTTGATAACACTGTTTTCCAACCTTTTTGATGCCACGAATCCCCCTTTAATGAAGCCAATTCATCGAGCCCCCCCTCAAAGAACGTCAACGCACTACTAACACCCCCAGGTTGAAAAACACTGCCCTTCTACTTGAGCTAATAGAATTGAAATTAATGATGAAAAAACAATTTTAAGGGGCGCGGTAGCCCAGGTCGATAACATACTCGCCTAAAGTACCAAGGGATGGTTAGAGGTATCGCGAGTTCGATACCCGGTCTGTCCTTGTCAGAAAACTTTCCTGACACAGGGGTACAACAGAAACGGAGGCATGACCGCAGAAAACATTGCTACCGTAGGGAGTCCCCCATCGAGAGGTTAGCGCACCAACCTCTCCATGAGTATAAAAACAAGCCTGCCGTTCGGAATCGGCAATAAATTGTAGGTTCCGGTCTAATTAGCCCTCGTGTGCAGAAAATGACCATGGTGCAACAAAAATGATTAATGATCAAAACAATTTGAAAAATGTTTGTGATAATTAAGGGAGGGGGTGCCCGCAAATTTTCCAAAAAACACATTTTCCAATTTTTCAATTTTTAAATACATTGAAATTTTCTGCGTCCAACTGTGCCCAAGTGTTTGTTCTACCTGCACTAAAAATATTTTAATATAAGCTGCTGTCAGACATTACACATGATAATGTTTTTTACTAAAATGCGTTTTCCTCAAAACTAAGTTTTTTGTTAGATAAGGAACATTTTTTCAAACACCACTCATTCAAATCACTTGAAACTTTGTGTATTTCCCACCACTATGGTGTTACATACTTTAACATGAGGATTTTGTATTAAAATTATTCAAAAAAATTTTATGGCACAAAATATGGGTAAATTTTAGTGATTTTTGAAAAAGTTGCATGTTGTTAATGTTAAAATTCCAGAAAAAATAACTAACAATTAAAATCCTAAAAGCTCGTGTTAAAGTATGTAACACCATAGTGTTGACAGACACACAGTTTCAAGACATTCGAATGAGTGCTGTTCGAAATAATGTTCATTATCAAACAAAGAACTTGGTTCTGAGAAGAAAGCTTTTTAGTGAAAAACATTAGTATGTGTAATGCCTGCTAGTAACTTATATTGAAATATTTAAAAAAATATTTTTAGTGCAGGTAGAACAAAAACTTTATCACAGTTGGACGCAGAAAATTTCATTGTAATTAAAAATTGAAAAATTGGAAAATGCGTTTTTTGTGGAAAATTTGCGAGCACCAACCCCCTTAATAAAGGTGTCACACATCAAGAGAATATCATTAGCAAAATGAAGACAATATCTTAGGAAAAGTGGAGATTTTCGAAGATCTTTCTCCATTTTTAACAGCTTCTAGACTCGAGAATTTTTGAATTTCAATGTGTGTGAATATTTTAAACATTTCCAGTTTCTTTTTTCAGAAACTCTCCAGTTGTGTTTGCTCCCGGATATATCCGGTTTCATCTCTTTTCCTCAAAACTGCAAGTAGCATCATCACAAGGGTGGTCATATTAAAATGTGGTAGTTTTATGTAACGCAAATCGTAATATACTTTAATTCTGCTTTGTATGTGTGATACATCTAGCTTTTTTTTATTTTTCTTTGTTTTGATGCAGCGCCATCCCTGAGTGGAATTTTTAATTATGTTTTAATTTAATAAAATCTACGCCATGATAAGCATTTTAGATCCCACTGCATTTCTTTAATGTTAAGTGGTTAATTTTATATTTGTTTTTGAAATGCATAATGGACTTTGTCAACTCAAACAGGATTGCAGCATGGGCAAATGAATGGACCAATGACGTTTAACGTCGGCAAGTGCATCGTCGCTCATTTTGGTTTGAGCGCCCCAAGTTCCTCTCACGAGTTGAATGGTGTCAATATCCCAGATGTGCAACTAGGGTCACTGATTAAGGAATTCTCATGAACATTGTTCAGCGGTGGCCCAAAAAGCGAATAGAATGCTCGGTTTCATTTTCAAAAAGGTCTCTTCGGGTTATCATAGTCATTCTTCCGCTTTTTCAAGGCTTATCTCGTCCTGGACTGGAGTATGCTGTGGGGTTTGGAGACCATACCTACAGAGGGACATAGACTTGGTTGAAGGGGTGCAGAAAAGAGCTACGTGTGTCCTCGTTGGCACACGCGGCTTAGAGTTCAAAATTTTTAACGGGATGGATAGAATGGACCATGAATTATTAATACGCCGTGAATCGACTGTTTTTTCAAGGGGACACCGGTATCGATTGGTAAGGGACAATTCTAGATTGTCGTTCGGAGAGAATTTTTCTCTTATAGTTTAAAAAATAAGTGGAATAACTTACCCCCGGGTTTAGTGAATTTTAACACAATTGACACGTTTTTGAAGAGAAATACGATAATCATGTTGGGATAAATCGAGAAGATATCTATTCTTAGATGAGGTGAACATAAATATTTTTTATGGGCATCGCTTTATATTTTTTATCATGTTTTAGTTTTTTGTAATTGCATTTTTAATTGGGGTTGCTGTATTTTTGAAATATATGACAACCATATTTGTTATGGGCATCTTTTTCTCAGCAACCTCGTTGGGCATTTTGCCTGTTGTGGCCTTGTATTTGTATTTGCACCCACCATGTCCATTAAGACTCGTGTAGGACCTTAAAAATATTTATTTCAGAAACCATACCTTCTGCTGAGATAAGTTTTATTGCCAAGAAATTACGTCAAAATGTTTCATCCATTCCATAAGTTTCATCAAATCTTCATCCATTACAGTTAGATTAGAGGTTTGATTTAATAAATGATAATTATATCATTTTCCTTTTACTTCTGTTGGCGACATGAAAAAGTCTCCAAAGTATAAAAATATGTACCCGTGGTATGAGATACGCATATTCAGAGAACATTTCTCAAAGTATGAAAAATCTCCAATGCATGATCCCCAAAAATCTTCTTTATAAATGAAGAGAGAATGTTGAATCTTCTTGATAATGACTATTTACCAGAATGAGGTGCTTTCTATTGAATAATTTAGAGGCTCCATTCGAGGCTCTAACGTGACGCCTGAGCTCATATCAATAAGAAAAACGCAAACGAAGCTTTCTCAATGTCAATAAGTTGAATCCGCAAGATTTCGTTGGAGTATATCTCTTATGGAATACGTTATACATGATATACGTTAGCAGAACTAAATAGGATACTGAATACTAACTCGAGTAATGGGAGTACTACAGGAAAATGATTGAGAGCAAGATTCGCGAAAGCTGAGTCAATATGGAGAAAGATCTAAGAGACAATGTTCAATATCCACTCTCCCTTAGTGCATGTGTATGTGAATGTTGAATCATGTTTACGGCATGCACTAGTACACTGCTGAACGTGTATATGCACATACGAGCACCATCTCCGATTACGTTTGATCGGATCCTGTGTGTGGAGAATCCGTCTTATTTCTCTCTCATTATTCCACGAAGTGTTTTCGCTCTGCTGGTTTTCAGTATTTATTCATATTTAGATCTGTACAGTATATATGCATACATAAATATTGCATGAATTATTGAAATCGTGCAAAACGTGTCACATTGGCTTATTCTACATCTTATTCGACTCAGAGTTTCATCCTATTCGGTACACGTGTACGTAACATAAAAGTATGGAAATATCGGAACATATTCACCGAACTGTTTAGGTTATTTGTAGAAAGAGCTATTTATTTGTATAGGTTCGTTAGTTTCATCCCGTATTTTATGAGACGGAGAAATTTCACCTTTTTATTCGGAGGAGCGATTGCGCCCATCACCCACCTCCCCCTCTGGTTCTGCATCTGAGCAAAGGCAGTTATCTTCAGCCGCGATAAAATTACTTAAACAACTTCAGCTGCGAATGAAACCGAGTCAGGTATCTCCAGCTGCGAATTATATCCGACGCAGAGGCAGACAATATCAACTACGAGTAAAGCCGAATCAGACGTATCCATCTGCGGATAAAACCGAAGCAGACATCGCCATCTGGTTACAGAGCTGAAGCAGACATGTTCAGCTCCGAATGAAGTATAGACTGACATTTTCAGCTGTTAATGGAGCCTAGGCGGACATTTTCAACTGCAAATTAAGCGAAGGCAGGCATCTTCAACTTCGAATGTATGTGAAAATTCCCGTGTACGGACAGGTGATTTATTATGTAGGTTCGTGAGATCATCTCGTATCGTACGGGACAAACAAATTTTCCCATGTTAAAAATTGGGCTCTGGGACGGACGATCGATTGCTCCCACACTCCTTTCTATATTCGTGCCGGATTTGCGGACGTGATATTGAATTTTTCGAGTCCTCGAAAACACACACAAGAAAAATAATTCAATTTTTTGAAAGGTTACATTGGCACATGAAATATAAGAGCAAGTGATGGGCTTATGAAATCATATATTTTCTGCGAACAATTCAGAATTAAAATGACAAAATGCTTAGAGATAGTGTCTTATAACAAATTTTACATGTGACTATTTATATCTTATTACAGTTTGATTGCTGAGATTGGTATATTCTGGATTGGATAAACTCAGTTCCAGATTCTATCACATAAAAGACAAAAATTACTCTTTGATTATTTATATACGGACTATTACGATTACGGACTGATTATCTGTGGATGATGCTACGATCACAATTTTCACTCCAGATTCTTTATTGTATATATGTATATCGTTGTTTGTTATTTTCACATAAATAAATAAATTTCCGGATACACCCATCCCCGGGAGAGCTTTGATATCTCTCTGAGATGGGAAATGAAGTGTGTCCGGTCCTTCAATGTTCAATGACTGACTGACTGCTGTTGGTGAGGAATAAAAGCTATAATTAAACTTATTTACGGAATAAAAGCTGTAAGAACTTTAGTATTTTTTCATATTAAAACATGAGTAACTGAGAAAATAATTTGGCTCCTGAATTTGGCACAAATTGAAATTTTAGCCATGTTGGCATCCATTTTCTCACGATAGAAGAGCGAATAAAACTGCCAAACTTCAATGAAATATTGCCCCAATTTTATCAGTTCTTTGCAATCTTCGAATTTTTATTCATATTTACTTATTTCTCTAGCCAAATTATTTTCTAAATGGAGCCGAATAAACTTAGAAGACACAAAATTTAAGTTCAGGAAATTTCAGCTAATATTCATGCGCTAACAAGTTAAGAACACGTTGGGATTCTCTGAGACTTTTCTTGATTAACAAATCGAAAAATTTCGTGTTTCTAATTAGTTTTATTTCTTTAACAGCGAGTCTCTCACGAATTACTCCTTCAACAAATTTCAGATTTTATTGCACAATTTTTCGTGTAAACGGTGCTTACGATACTGTAATGATTTCTTCCAGAAAGAGCAGAAAGGGAGGAAGTATAATAATTCCTTTTTTAGAAAATTAAATATAATTCTGCCTTTCTCCATTTTACGGGGTTGGGTGCAACACGTTTTCGAATTTTTCAGTTTTCAAAGACTTTGAAATTTTCTGCGTGGAACTAGTTTATGTTATACCTCTACTGGAAATATTTTAAAAATATTTTAATATAAACTGCTGGCACACAGGCATCATAATATATATATACTAATATTTTCCACTACAACATGTTCTTTCCTCAAAATTAAGTTTTTTGTTAGATAAGGAACATTTTTTCGAACACAACTCATTCAAATGTCTTAAAACTTTGGTTGTATCTCAACATTATAGTTTTACATACTTTAACGCTAGAATTTATTAAAATTTAAAAATAAAATTATGACACAAAATATGGTTAAAATTTGGTGAAGTATAAAATTTGGTAAAAGTTGCAAGTTTTGGAAAATGAAATTCCAAAAAAATAACAGTTAAAATCCTAAATGTTCGTGTTAAATTGTATGAGAACATCAACAGTATTTGAGAAAAAAAATTGAGAACCTAAAGTGAATAGAAAAATTTCAAATGCTCCTTAAATAAGGATCGTGTACCAATCTCCTACAACTTTTCAGTATTTTTCAGAAAATGCAATTTTCATGGGTACCTAACACTGATACATTTCATCAATACAGCAGCTAAACAAATTTTAAATAACAACAAGTTTTTTTTCGAGGACTCCACAAAAGTAAAGATGAAATAGCTCTACAAAAAATGCTAAGTCGGGAATGCTTTACATTTTGTAGCATAACTATTTTCTAGAGATATCTATACTTGTCAAATGCTAATCAGACTGAAAATTTAGGGAATGTTCATGATTTTATTCCTCTGTGTATGCATCAAATTTAAGTAAAACTCTAGATATAGTCATGCAACCAACGCTCAGTTTCTTGATTGATTCGTTATCCAATTCTATATTCTCACATCTATTTCCACTGATAAATTCACATTTTTCTGGAGACTTTTGAATGGCAAAATTCCTAGATCGAAATTGCTGTCATAAGAACTAATAATAAGTAGATATTCCACTAAATGGAGATATTACGAGAAAAAAGACGGAAACTTTTCGCATTCCTGCAACACTCCGCATGAATAACGATCCGAAAAAGTCGTAAATAACGCGTAAATCATCCTTCACGAACACTAATGGAGGTATTATGCAACGCTGTACCATATATCTCTTCTTATTGTTATTTTTACTCCTACACGAACGAACTCTTTAGAGATACACGTGCCAGGCGCTAAGAGTGAGAAATTTCTAATGGGTCTCATAATAACAAAGTACGTGCATGTTTCGAAGTTCATGAGAAAACCTCCACGTGACTAAACATTGAAATTCCAGCCAAAGAAAAAAAATCCCAGAAGTTTATTTTCGAATAAAATTCAAAAGAAATACGGAAATGGACCGTATGCATCGTGGGAATCGTTTTGACATCCTTTCATCATTTCTTTGCCATCGCTTAACATTCAGGTAATTTATGTCCATCAAGAAGAAACCTATATTTATGAATTGTAATTGATCAGATGAATTTTCTTTTCAACCCTTTGTCCGTTTTAAGGAAATTCTCACGCATTTATCGAATCATAAATCATTACTCAGACAAGATCAATTCCGAATAACCATCAGGTCACAAAATATTCTTCTTTTCACACATATTTTTTACTGGGGTTTTAACTATTTGGTTTTTTACTTTTTTTACTATTTGGTTTTCTGTGGTTCCCAACTTCAAGGCGCAAATGCGAGCTGAACTCCCCATTAAAAAGTGTCGCCACAGACACCTACAAACAGGACAAATATTCAATCACTACACATCACTCACTTCACTTCTGAGATATAGATGGCAGCACTGAAAAATCACACACAACACTAGATACGCACTCAGACTGTTAGGTACACATACTTAGGCACAACTCACTGGGTAGTAAATTGCCTATGGCGATAGACCTGAGTTGTGCTCGGTTTGAAAAAAAATGCAATTATAAAAACAATAAACAATATAATATTCATGATAAAATATTATACAATGCCCGAAACATGGCGACATCGATCACACAATTATTTTTCATATTTCTTATTAGAAATTCTGTTGAAAAATTTATAGAAAGATAATAATTGTAATAGAGTATTCCTAAGCGAAATCAATAATTTGATGCAATCATAAAATAGTTAAACCTCTCTTTCGTGGACACTAGCGGGACAAAAAAAAAAATCGTCCGTAAAAGAGGGGTGTAAGCACCGGGAAGGGGTTTCTGTTGGAATTGCAAAATACAGTATTAAATATAACTGAAATGAACTGAATTTTTCTCTGTTTTTTTACCAAATGAGCGAATATCTGACAAAATAGGATGTGTTTAAAGGCATGAAAGTTCATAATTATATATATTGCAGCTGTACACAATTCAAATTACACAACAAATATTATACGAGATTTATATATTTTGCAAAAACTGATAGATTGATGTTTGGTGAATTTTGCTGAGTATTACAACTCCTTCAAACATTTTCCCCATTCCATTTCACAAAACTTAACCAAAAAATAACCAATAAAACTACTGGTTGCATTCGCACGAATGTAGCCAATGCGCTCATTGGTTGAATTTTTCTTTAAGTTTTATAAATTAACTTTTGCAAAACTTTTATAGTCTAATATCGGCCTCACATACACAAAGATAAATCTCAAACGAATCGCTTGTATTTCCTGCAGTGTCCAAATTAAGTTTATTTCTGTAATTTATTTACACCAGACCAGAAGTGAACGTTTCCGTCGCTGCCCAACCTTTGCAGGCTGTCTGGCGACTTACAGATCACCGGGGGTGGAATGTGAAGGAAAAAGACAACTTTGTGCATGTGTGTGAGGTGTGTAGCGTATGTGTGTAGAGAATGAAAGAGCCAGGGATAGGGTATTGTTTATAGAAATCGTTGCGAAATGAATGCTAATCGAGATAAAACACAACACAGTCGAAGAACAAAGGAGTGATACGCTACCCAAAAACACCAAACCTTATAAAATTTTACATAATCGAGAGACACCAATTAGAGATGTTTAAATCGATGAAAGATTATGACAAAAATTTATTGAAAGTTCACGACAAAATTTTTGTGTAGACCCAGCATTCAAGGGCGTAGCGAGGGGGGGGGGGGGGACCGGACCCGAAATGTGAGAAAACGTCCGAAAAAAGGGAAAAAGATGGCCAAATCCATTGTTCTGTCACTTTGGTCCCCCCACGAACGAAATTTCTGGCTACGCCCCTGCCAGCATTTGTCATATAACCATAATCAAGAACGTCAAAGAAAAAGTTATAATGAAAACATGACACACGCCATCTCTGTATTGTAATCACATCAGTTGCAATATCACATGAATTTGATACATTATTTGTTCATCAAAAACAAAAAAGATAAGAATAAAATTGATCTAGAATGCGGAAAATTTATTTAAGCAATTTCTGTGTGTGTGTGTAATTTATTACACAATTTTAAATAAACTAGATGCAGAGTGTTTTCAGTATGGTATTAGTCTTTATTTCATATCGATTAGGATCCCGTGAGAAAAAAAATCGACAAACTACATCGTCATAGACTCACGAGTCGGGAATCACATTCGGGCAGAAAGGGACTCTGATTACCAGTCTCTCGCTTCTGACTTCGATCACAGACGGCAGCACTTCTTGAGCACAAAACGCACGGCACTCAGCACATCAAATGAACCAACTCTAAATTTATATATATACTAGGGGGGCTCTGCCCCCCTGCCGCCTTTGGCGGCCAACCCCCCCCCCCACTTCTCTCCCGGACATATCTTGTTTATTTCGTCCCACTTCATCAGCGTGCTATGGAAAAGGGGAAAGGGACGTGTGAAAGCACCAGCCTACTGAAGAAGCGAATTTTAATGAAAATAATAATAAAGCAACAAAAAACAAATGAGATTCATCAAGTATCCCCAGAAAACTTCCCCATGGGGGTCCCCAGATTCAATTCGCTGAATTTCAGTGGGGCCCCACACTGGATATATCTTGGGCTACCGATGTGTTGCAAATTTTACAATGTTAAACCACAAAAATCAATGAGATACATTCAGGGGCACCGAATTACAACCTGCCAACATTTCCATGAAACCCTGACCTGCAAGCTTGTCGGACACCCCCCTGTGAGAATTTTTCATTTTTATCAATTTTACAACGAATAAAATCCAGGGCCCCACATACAGTAGCGGGGACACAATACGCAGATTTTTAGTGGGGCCCCAGACTGGCTATATCTCGGGTTTCGGCTGTGGCAAATTCTACAACAGAAAAGAATGAGATTCATCCAGGGCCCCCAAAATCAAACCTGTAAACATGGGGCCCCCCGACTTGGAAGCTTGTCGGTCATCCCCCGGTGCGAGTGCCATGAAAAATTTTCATTTGTATTCGTTTTACGAACGAATAAAATCCAGGGCCCCCAAACAATTACCCGGGACACCAATTCGCATACTTTTGGTGGGGCCCCAGACTGGCTTTATCTCGGGCTTCCGCTGTTGCGAATTCTACAACAGAAAAGAATGAGATTCGTCCAGGGCCCCAAAATGAAACCTGTAAACATGGGGCCCCCGACTTGGAAGCTTGTCGGCTATCCCCCGTGAGAGTGCTATGAAAAATTTTCATTTGTATTCGTTTTACCAACAAATAAAATCCAGGACCCCCCAACCAATTACCCGGGACACCAATTCGCATACTTTTGGTGGGGCCCCAGACTGGATATATCTTTTGCTTCCGCTATCGAAATTTTTCAACGTTAAAGCAGCAAGAAAACAATGAGATCCATCAAGGGCCCCTGGAAATGAAAACTTTTTACTTATACGTGAAATCTTCCCCGGGTACCCCGACCCTGTGTTGGGAGCACTGCTGTTGTGTGTGTATATTACACATATATATACCTCTCGGCATGGACCTCCCCCCCCCCCCCACAAAGGAAGGGCTGACAGGGGCCACAACGATTCTTTTCACTTTTTGATTTTTCACACTATAAATTAATCACAGGGGGGCCCCTGAAAAGCTGGTTTGGGGGCTCGAAATCTAAATTCCAGCCTAAGGGCTCTGCTGTAGGATGTAGGAGCCTCTTGGTACATGCACATAACATGGTCCCGATGGGTCAAATGGGTCCCGATATGTGAATATCGACCCAATATCGATATATGATATATGATATCATATCGATATATGATATATGATATCATATCGATATATGATATATGATATCATATCGATATATGAATGTGAATATCGATATATCAATCGAACCCACTTCCGTAACAGAGTTTCCGTCACTCGGTTGCTTAGCAACAGGCCCTTTTCGAGTTTGTTTGTGATTTTATATTATAGAATAGATATATGGCTGGTTCAAAATTCAGTTCAAAATAAAAATAACAATAATAAACTATGTTTTAAAAACATCAAATATAGAATCAGTGAATCGCTGAACAGTTTCATTTCGAATTAATTTTCATTCAATCACGTTCAGATGTTATGCTTTTTTTTTTATCACGCGCATAAAATTTTGCAATATTTGACATAAAAAAACATTTTGTTAATGAATGAAAATTTAAAGAAAAAGTTAATGAATATAGAAAAAACAGAAAATAATGCACTTGCAGTATTTTTTTATTGGTTTGAGCATTTTTGAGCGTATATATACATATATATTTTTTTTATTCAAACGAACAAACTACAAATATACAAATACAAATATACAAATACAAATATACATATACAAATACAAATATACAAATAAAAATACAAATATACAAATACAAATATACAAATAAAAATACAAATATACAAATACACAAATACAAATACACAAATACAAATACACAAATACAAATACACAAATACAAATACACAAATACAAATACAAATATACAAATATACAAATACACAAATACAAATACACAAATACAAATACACAAATACAAATACACAAATACAAATACACAAATACAAATATATAATATAATATACAAACATAATGTAGCCCCAAGGGACTGTATGGTCCTTCCAGCAGGCCTACATGATTCTTATTATATGATTTCCTTCCTCAGCAGCAGCTCTTTTCTTTATTAGATGCATTTTAGTGTATATATAATATGCATTGATACAGTAATTTATTTCAAAGTACTGTATTAATATCTGTGTGTTTTAATCGTATTAAAGGTATTGTAATCTGTATTTTTATTACTATTTGTGTGATCACTAGAGTAGATGAAGTTCATTATTTTTGGTGCGGTGTAACAAAAACTCTTTTTTGGAAAAAAGTTTATGCTACACTGCTTGGTACATAAGAGTTTAACCACCGTGTATGTACCAAGTATAACACATAAACCAGTACTTAAATAATATTTCTTATAAAGGCATTCACACGTAAATGATCATACATCTTTAACCAATGGCCCTTAGATTACACATGGCCGTCCGACGTTGACCACGACCTCAAACCTAATTCTATAAAAATGAGCTGCATCGCGCTGTTCATGAAAGTATTTTTTTTTTTTTTTGGTTAAAAGAGTGGTTATATCCCATATTCCGACGCCCTTTCTGTGGGTCGCAGGTTAAGAACCTCTGTGTTAAGGGCCCGTGGCTCATTGCCGCAACGCATTCGTGGCAGAGGTGTATTCATGGTTATTCCACCTGAGGGATAAACAAATTTTGCCGCCTTTCTTCTATTCTATTCTAATTTTTTTGACCACTCATTCTTCAAATTGGATGTCCTAACCTATAGCCCGTTCAGCCTCCCACCGCCTGTAAATGCACTTCTGTCACTAAGTCACTCTTTTGGTGACTCACTGACACACATTTTCTCTTCACTCTCAACATCACTCTTTCCGGGTAATCCCCGATCCGTTCCTTCCCTCTCAAGATCACTCTTTCGGTCACTCACAAGCTTGCACACTTTCTTGGTCACTCATTTATCTAGTTCCTCGCTCGCTAGTGTAACTTAAAAATGATGTTGCTGTCCTTCTCCCACTAGAATAAATTTCTTGCCCTCTCATCCGTCAAATTTGCTTTCCCTCGACTGAACTTGCCATCCTGAGGTTATAGCTCGCTAAACCTCCCCCCCCCCCCAATTTTGTAGATATGCTTCTGGTTCATGGAGTATTTAAGGTCGAGGAGAGAACCCTTCACGATATTCTGCTGTATACCTAAAACTTCATGAATGCTAGTTTTAATCGTACTATAATCGTATGTTAAAACTTCATCGACTGTTGTCCGTTTCATTCAAAAACGCTCAAGAAATGCGCCCATTGTTGCGTGATTCCAAATTCCAAACCATTGTCGGAATTCGCCTTACAACATGGAATTCGACAATGGCTTTGTTCAGTCTTCCAAGAGGAGCCCCCGGACACCACCAATCGACGATTCGGGACGATCCATCGGGAGAAAAAGGTCTGTTTTCCATTTCAATTTACCGTCACGCGATCATTTATTTTTCATGAAATTTAAACGAATTTTTTAACAGTGTCACCTATCGTTTTTTTTTAATTTTTTAAAACATAATTCCAACTCTCGATGTTAAATTATAAATTATTCAAATCGATAATGGATAATTATTAAATAATTAGTTTTGCCCGTGAACATAATCTCATAATTTGAAGTACAAACAGTCCGCTGAATAGTGTAGCATTAGGATTGTCACAAAATTTTTATCAGAGTAAAATTTAAAAATAATCGGGGTGATTATTTTATTTCATTAAAAAAACAATAATAATCCGATAGGGGACAATTATCAGGCTAACTTTGAACATTCGCGTGGTTACTGAGGGTTTATAATAATTTATAGCAGGTTTATATGTTTCTGATACCATGTATCAGAGACTTCACAGTCTGAAGTGGGACCCCTTTGGAGAGGGATTTTCAAGAAGCCAATGATGGATTGGAATTTTTCTGGGCCTTGTTAGAAAATGATTTTTTATAGGTCCATAAAGGTCAGGAATTTTGTTTTGCTCCTCTTAAGGAAGGATTTCTCATGGAGCCAATAGAAAAGCCGGGAATTTTTCGAGCCCCCCCCCCCTTTTTAGGAAGCTAAAAATATATACGGGAGTCAAGAGCATTCGCGGAAGAGGGGGGTGTATATTAATTAGTTGGGGCTGTGCCCTCTCCCTCTACAGAATTTATGAAAGATGGGGGGGGGGAGCCTAAACAACCGGGGCCCCAAGATTTTGGCACCTATGTTATAAAATTCGAATTGGAGGGGGGATGCCATGGTCTTCTCTTTCTTGCAACCACCTGTAGACAATTTCGTGGCGTTCTCTTTCAGGCAAGGTGGCCATGAATTTTTTTTTATAAAAATGGAAACACGGATTATGCTGCAGGGGTTAAGACATTTGCAGTCAATTTATAAGTCGAATTTATCAATCACATAAATATTCGCCAACTTGGTGTTGCTGCCCCTCCCCCTTCCGATTATATTGGAATTATAGCCAAAAAAATGGTTGGAAACATCAGTTCTAGACAAAGCCATTATATAATTACAGTAAGACGTCGGTTTACCGTCGCTCTCTAAGTAAAACGTGTTTTTCAAAGGATCCTGCAGAATAATTAATTAGCACATTAAGGGGTTACTAGTTATTAATTAAGTCATTTTTAATCGGTTCCCAGAGTAGACGTTATACAGAATTCTAACGGCACAACGGAGTAGAACCTTACGATAACGGATAATCACGGGAACGCAAATATCCGCAGTTGGGGAGAGTTATAATCGACATCGTAGACGTATAATTATATATAAAGACCTAGCTAAGGTATCTAGTAGGGAGTACAGTGGATACTTCCAATAACGGACACTTCAATTAGAGGACACCTCCGTCAGATGTCTATTGACTGATATTTATTCGAGTGCCGTGAGAACTTTAGCGTACTTGACTTCTTACTAGCGGACATTACCTGTTAACGGATAATTTCGGTCGCATGGGTCCGTTATCGAGTGGTTATTAGTGGTTTTTTTCCTTTTCTGGTACACTCTCTACACCAGGGGTGTACAACCTTCGGTAAACCAAATGCGATCCGCCAAGGGGTCCCATTCGGCCCGCGAAAGGTGCTCTGACCGAAAAGTATCGATATATTTCCAACGCATATCAATTCATGCCACAATAAATACCTAGGCTGAGCATATTTCCTTCATTAAAATACGGGTAAATCGGGATAAATTCGAGGCTTCGCTAATTATCCCCAAAAACACGGTCACTTGAGAGTAAAGTTGCAACTAAAGTTTCCAATTGTAGCCGAAAACATTTTCAAAGGCAACTAATTGTCAATTATAGCCAAACAAATAGTCAAAAGTTCGTGAACATGCTAACTACCTACTAAACATTGCTGAAAATTCATCTATGGCGGGACAATAGGTTGCAAATCACAATGGATTTAAATGTAATTCACCAAAAAAAAGTATATTTGGCATTGTGTCCTGAAAATAATCTTAATAATGATTTTAGTGAAGAATGAAAGTTCATGTGCAGGCTCGTTGAAAATACAATAAAAACGGACATTTTAAAAGAAAAAGTCGAGACCACCAAAAACGGTCCCTTAACATACGGGCCATATGGCCACCCCTTTACATTCAAGTTTCCTGGCCCGCGAGCTGCATAAATACCACATATCTGGCCCACCGACTTAAGAAGGTTGTGCACCCCCTGCTGTACACTAATAGTAAGCGTCACCCAATCACTTGCGACACACTGACAACCACAATCAGGACTTCGAGGATAGTCCTACCCAGGGGGAATAGCGAACGAAAAAAGGGACAGTGGCAGACTCACTTACTTGGCGTAGCGTGAAATTTCACTATTTATACTCATAGTTGCCAACACTCGGACACACTGGAATATGTCTCATTAAGCCTTATAAGCCGGGATCGAGTGAACGTCGCTCATTGCGTAAATCTTCTCACAGTAGTCCGCAAAACTCGAGTTTGTAGTCACCATTATGGGTTCGACTATCGCTTGCAGCGGTACCGCCCGGTGGCCATCTCTGTCCTGTACGGGATGTTGATGGGTAGTAGCGGACGGAAGGGTCAAGTTGCAGACTCACTTACCTGGCGTAGTTCCATGGAAATTGACAGGGCATTAATTCGTCACTCTATGATCACACCCGGACATGTCTTAAGCACTTTATAAGCCGAGGTCGAGTGAACGTCGACAGTGCGTAAAACTTCCCAGAGTAGTTCGCGAAACCCAAAGTCATCATCACCAACACAACACGCATGTCACGACGTTTGACATCATACGGTAAAACCTGCTCAAGTTGAACACTCACGGTTCCATTTAAGATCTATCCAAGTTAGAGAGGTATCAGCAAAAGATATCGAGCAGTGTTTCCCAAGGTGGGCGCATTGGGAAGATGTACTCCCCCTGGTGGGAGATGGAATGGTCTAGCAGGGTGGTAGAACAAATTGGTAAAATATTAGGATCCTATGGGTTGTCTCGAGCACAGGAATAGAGAGCACGATAATAATGAGCAGGGCCGGACTTAATTTTAGGGGCTATCACAAACGGAATAAAATAATTTGATTACATTGAGATACATTGGGACTTCTTAAAATTCTGTACAGACCAGGAAGCTCAGGCCCAGGGTTTTGACAGATCCCGTAAGTCACTTGGTTTTGCCCCAGGTGCTGGAAGAAGCGAGGACGGGAGGGGGAGGGCAGAAAAAGCTCTAAATTACACCTTTAATGACGTATTTGAAACTATACGTAAGTGAGGTTGGCAAAATGCGTGCTTGCTTCGCCTGAAAGAGTTTTTAGTGTCAGTTCTGGGTAAACGATCGGTTGCCCAGGTTAGGGCTAGGTGGCTGGCCTTCTTACAGATATTGTGGACACGACTCCCCCCCCCACATCTGGCAGCAGGACCTTTAGGCTGTGATCTTTGGTGACAAATTGTCCAGGAATCACATTTGGTTTTTCACGAACTTCTAGGCTGTCATCTTTAAAGGGCCCCAGGACAGATTTTTCACAGACTTATAGATTGTCATCTTTGATGGACTTCCAGGCACCCCACCCCCTCCTTTCCGGGACAGATATTTTACGGGTCCTTCTATAGGGAATTTATAGGGTGAAGTTACAAAAAAAAAAAAAGATTATAGAACCATTTCCGGTATCCGGATGGGATCCCTGTCAGCCCAACCCTTATGGGGGGCATGGTTGTGGAGCAGTGTCTATAAGCCTTCAAGTGCCCGGAGGCACAAGTTTTCTTGCTGGCCGTGGGTACTATTGGTGAAATTTATTGTCGAATGGCTGTTGTATTAACACAGTTTGATAGTCGTTTTCGGGTATGTTAATGTAAAACTGAAAGATCCATAGATGCTCAATAGCACTGGGGGGGGGGGGGGGCGGGGGGTCATTATTATGACTGGTTACACTCAAAACAGTCCAATATGGGGAGGTGTCTAAGTGAGGCATCAAGTGACTCGAGCTTTTCAATTTCTCTCGGGGTAATTATTCCTTATATACAACTAATTTCCTTAATACCAAAGGGTTATCTCAATGTGGGAGAGGTAAAAGGCTCCTTAAATTTTAACCTACGTAATTTAAACATTTAAAACTTGAAATATATACATGCAAGTAATAATAATTCTGAGATAATTTTTTCAATTATGCATTATTAAAATGAGTTTAAGAAGTAAGTCAATTGGAGTCTAAGAAATGATTAAATTAATCAATGCCTTACAAGAGTAAGGACTTCTCTCAATATTCTCTCTTATTTTTTTCCTCCCTATGTGCCTGCCCTGAGGATAACTCCGAGGGCAGGAGGACCTACCAGATGAAAGTCCTTTATCCAGAACCTCAGGTCCAGGTCCCGTTCCCCAGCCCCAAAGCCTGGACGATCATCCGTGGTTTCAGCTCGTCGGTACAGAAGCAGCAGCAGCGACTCTTGTGCCTAATCCCTGTCAGTGGAAAACGGGGACATGTACAGTAGAGAGAGCAATTTGTTCGCGACGTGTATAGCGACGACAGGCCTTATTACAATAAATTGCGACGTATTAATGACGTATTCGAGTGTGTGCTTTTATTATTTTTCTTTTATTTCGTATATGGAAAACGTGATTGTATTAATTCAATCGGAACAGCCTTCTCAATTCGTAGAAATAATATTATATTTGCAGAATAGTATCTTCACGTTCATGAGATCATTGAACATTATGTAGTAATATAGATAGTCCATCTCAAAAGTTTGAGCACAAGAAGGAAAATTTCGATAAAAATCAAAAAACACAACTTTAAAATGGTATTCAGAGGCGTATATAATTGAAATGCAACCCAAACCATTATAGCAAATGTATTTTATTGAATACAACACCGATGGTTACTTAAAATAACATATACATGTATTTTTTTCTTATTCTGGGGGGGGGGGGGGGAAATCACAGTCTCAAGACTATAATTTCCCTGTGAATTTTCATCTTGTGCTGAAAATTTTGATGCATGTTATGCAAACTTTAAAGAAGACGTGTTGTGTCGTCTTCTCCAAATAGGTCAGGAACGGACGATGGTTTAAAAAAAACACAGAATTTTTTTACCGACCCATTTTACAGATTAACCTTGGGCAGCACTAGGCGAATGACCCCATCATTGTCTCCGGATCATTCCGGAACTTCCACAACCCTATAAAAGTCCTTCCACAAAAAAAGTAGCGAAAACCATTCAAGATAGGAAGTAACAGTTATAAAAAGAACAGGTGAAATTATTATCTATCATTTTTACGGTAAAATAAAATTGGCGCAAGAAAAGAAAAAGGCAGTTATTCATCAAAGTTATTTAATCAAATTACTTTAGTTTCAAAGAAAGGGAGCATTTTTGTTAAAATCGGGACGTATGGTCATAATATTAGTTGCACCGAGGTAGTACACCTTCCCCTCTTCTTTAAGTGTGTTTGACATAGATCGATTGCGACTTTCGGCATCCCTGTGAATGTTCGTTGTCCGCGATGAATGTTTCGCTTAAAAAATGTACTACTCAGTATTGATATCGGGGGATTCTAGCGCTTCCTGAAGCCAGCCTTCAAAAACCATATATTCTGTCGATGGAAATACGTTTATCCAAAGCGATACAGGGACAAGAAAATATCATATTGATTCTTTATCCGGAGATCACATGTATTATTCTATTAGGATTTTTTCATGTTGTACTTAAACTTTGGAGAGAGATCAGCACCTCCTAAAGATAGAAGGCCTCTGCACTGTTTGCCATAAACGTCATTCAAAGTACCTAGCAAGTTTGCGACATTTTAAAACACAGCATCCTATTTCGTTTCTTCTTATTTTGGCGTAGAATTTTCCCGATTGGCTCACAAATACCACACAGTGATTGGATGTGGGGCATATAAACCGCCAATTCTGAGACCGATCATTTCTTTTTCTTCTATCTCCAGGAGGTGCTGGACAGATTCCAATGTAAAAACTTTTTATTTAAAATCATGATTGAATCATTATTTGTAACTTTTCATGCGAATTATGGACGTGGTATTAAAGTACCCAATCAGCAAAAATATCAAAAGCTTATTTAATATTAATTTCTTTTTATATCTGTCTTTTTTTCTGTGCTTAAACGTTTGAGACGGACTATAATACTTAAAGCAGGGGTTCTTAACCTTTTTCTACCACGATCAAAAATTAACAAAGATCAACTTCGCGACCCATGCGGCTATTCATTTTCCGAAATTAGTAAAACCAGTGGTTTGATAAGTGCATTTCTAACAGGACTGTAAGTGGTTTTGTACAACTCATCTAAGAAGCTCCTGCGAATCAAGTCTACGTTGTGACCCATGGCTCAATAATACCCAGCTGTAAGTGGATCAAAAGCTACTGGTGTTAGTTGATCTAAACGACCCATCTCGAAAGCCCCGGCGACCCAAATTTGGGTTGTGACCCATAGGTTTAGAAAGCGTGTCTTAACACAAAGAAGATCGGATTTTATAGGAAAATCTCATTCACACATCACACTGGCCACGTATGGATATAAAAACACGATTTCACTTGTGACCAATGAAACGTGACATTCAAACCAAGCACAACTCCGGTTTATCACCATTACTATCGATTGAGTTGTACCGGAAGTGTGAGTGTGCCCACCATCCCAAAAATCCCCTAGGTCCATCTCGGGTTCTCCTGGAACGCGAAACCCTTCGACTGGGCTGCGTAAACGATTATATATACAAAGTATACAAATACCACAGCTGCCTCGTGAAATTTGGCCAGTCGTGGGCTCAGCCTTTAAAGTTCAGCCGCCTCGAGCAGTTGCTTAATTGACGCGGTTTTCAGGACGCTGCCTCACGACAGTTGACTATACCGCGCAACTTTTGCCTTCCCTCGAGTAACGTTCTCTAAATGTTGCGGTGTGCCTAAGAGTTGTGAGCTACCAAGTGAGCCCCAGTGCTCGGTTGAGCTCTTGCTACCTTGCCATTGTTGTCGCCCGTCCCTCAGGACAGCCAATGGGTCTTTGGTCTTGAGCCCAAATTGCTCGGTGCAGCCCCTGCTGCTTTTTTCGTAATTGCCGATCGGCTGTTATGCCACCAGCCACAATGGGTCTTTGATTTGTACTGTACTCCGTGGCCCTTCTTCGTAGTCCTCTTCTTCATCAACCATCCAGTTTTCCGGGAGGCTGAGCGCCCTTGCACTAGAAGAGAAGAGAATAATTTTAAGCACTCTTCTTAAATATAAAAAATTAACGTACTTCTCTAAACTTTTTTGGAACATTTATGATTTTCAAAAAGATAAAAATTAATTAATATTTAATCATCTATATCAGTGATTCCCAACGTGGGCGTTAATGCCCCTCGGGGGCGATGGAATGTTCCAGGGGGGCGGTAGAAGCTACGGATATAACATAGGATCCTATGGGTTGGATTGCGTTGGGGGGCGATGGGAGAAAAAAATTTCTGAAGAAGGGGGAGATGGGACAAAAAAGGTTGGGAAACTATGATCTATATGCTTTCCACCATATATTAATGAAATGCTCTAAACCAGCGGTTCTCAACCTTGTTTGACTCGCGGAGCCCTTTTAAGTGAAAAAAATCTATGGCGGGGGCCCCGTAGGCAAATTTTTTAATTATTCATCAAAGTTACTGATTTATTTTTACTATTTAAAAATATTTATAATTATTTTTTTAAATTTCACTGTTTTTTTATATTTTTCTTGAGTGGCCGCGGAGCCCCTGGAGAGTGCACAAGGAGCCCCAAGGACTCCGCGGAGCACAGGTTGAGAACCGCTGCTCTAAAAACTGTTGAAGTTTTATTCGATCTCTTTCACATAAAACGTCAATTTTTGTCCTTGCTGTAATCAGTATCATTAGACAGCCATTGTGTAATTGGTTAAGGTTCCCTCGCGATAGACTGAAATTTCATTTCGGTACCCGGTCATGTCCGAGCGATTCAATGCCTTCCTCATCCTATCAATTAAAAATCGACTTATATTACGTGAAACATGATATTACATCATTTGAGGTACGGGAATATCCCTGTATGGTCTTTTGAAATCTTCTACTAGCCATGTTGTTTTGGTTGATTGGTGTCCAAACTATTTGAGGTCTCCGTCAACTACCAATTCTACTAAACAGCGCACATGCAACTCGTAAATATTTCTCTAAGGCAGTGTTTCTAAACCTTTTTGGCCAGTAAAATATCTGAAACAATGTGACGGACCACTGGTGTCCCGCATTACGGGACATTCCTGAGGTTTTCGTTGTTCCGATATTTTTTATACATTTGTCCCGTTTCTTCGACGATAATTATTTGAATTTGTAATATTTATACCAAAGTCGTGAACACACACAGCGTTTCCGTAATATAAATATAAAAATTGATTTTCTGTCTCTCTGTGTGTGTGTGTGTGTATATGCTCTCTATACAAATCTACAATTTTAGATTGATCGTCGCCAACTTTTGCATATGTCCCAAATGGGACTCGACTTGAACGATAGGCTACTTTAAACGTTTGTCAGACATGAGCAAGTGGCCAAAATGGGTGAAAAACTGTCGGTCAACAATGGTTTCTGGGCCTCAAAAATCACTTTCGGAACGTTTATTTTGATTACCGTGGTTCCCTAGCAATGCGTTTCAGACATGTATATGCCTTTACAATGGTTTGTCACTTCTTTAATGCTGCCAGTATATTTACAATAGTTTACGCCTTTATAATGGTTCGCCACTTTTTCAATCCTTCTAGTAATGGGGCTTTTTGAATAGACGTCAGAAACATAATCAGCATCACTTTCAGAGTCAGGCATAGGATGATCAACATAGAAATCAGTGTTAAAATTGTCCATTTTACTGTATAAATGCAGAAATTTAGTGAATTTTCCTGTCACATCAATAATTTTAAAAATTGTATTGAATTCCCGATTTTTGAAATATTGAGTTCGCTTAGAGATATACGAAGCCCAGGAGATTAAATATGAAGTAATTGGCCGGACTTGTACTTTTGAGTTCGATATTCATGCAATAACATTCATTTCAACTTGTTATTTAGTACATCTTCTCAAGCATGAAAATTAAGTTCTGCGTATTTTGTCTTTTAATATTCAACTGCATAAATTCATGTAGTTTAGGATATTTTTAAAATTAATTATGGGCCCGTAAAATACATCGAAGTAATTTCACAGCTTTAATTAAGCATTTTTTGGAACAAAAATAGGCAGATAGATAAGTTGAAGTTCGGGGGGGATCGGAATAAATAACGCCCCTTGAAAAAGAGAAAAATATATATTCATTTCTACGTTTCTTTGAATCTAGATTCTTTTTTAATGATTCGCGCAATAAGTCGCCATATTGCTTAACTTAAACACGGTTTGGATATCAATCAAAGAAAGACGGAGATATATCACGTGATCCAAAAAGCCTCATTGCAGAAAACCCGGGCTGCGTCAGGTATTATAGCTAGTATAAATTATGTTATGGTAATATAAATTATTTACCCATAATATAATTTATATTATTGTATATGATATTTATTATATTATGGTAACTATGGGAAAAATTATAGCCATTTATCTCACGTTTATTAGATCCCATATCTCTGTTTCTTTTCTTGGAATTTTAATTATGTGATTGGATTTTGTACTTACTTCTTACAATGTTTTTGATGGCAATTGGCGATGTCCCGTATTTTACCGATTACCAGTTAATTCAATTTTATTCTCTCAACGAGATATGGTCACCAGAACTTTAAATATATATTTTTCCTAAAATAAATTTTTCTGAAATACACCTGCACAATGATGTATGGTGAATCTGTAAGAGTGAAGGTATAATATTATTTGAATCCATCAATTACAACGGGTGAGTAATTTTATCAAGTCCGCTTGCGGACAGAACACTGCTCTAAGGAACTCTTAATGAATAGGAGCACGTCTGAATGTGCGGTTGAATGTGTTTTCTGTACTTAACGTTTGTTTCTGAGAGAAATCCCCGTATAATGTGTTTAAGAAGTGTCGCCATCTGTTTTCCAAGTTTTGAAACAAACAACATGGTAGGTTATATTCGGTATACAACCATCGCATACAGTATTATGATCAAAACCACACGATTTGTAAAAACCCACACTGTTTTAGAATAAAATACTCCGCGTGTATTCAGTTGTCTTAACTCTTAAATTATTATTAAAACTTTTTTTAATTATTAAAAAATTTCTGAAATAAAATTTTTACGTTCATTGGATCTCGATGTTGTTATGACTGTTATGTGTGCAGGGAACTAAAAGTTTTAAGGTGCACAAAATATTGTATCGTTATCAGATAGCCATGTTCGACACATGATGAGTGTCGGGAGAAATTTTTTCCATCACGTGACAAGCAATTACAGATGTGGGTGGGGGGGTTGGAAACTACGTTTTCTTCTCTCTCACGATTATGTATATGAGTGGGGGGGGGGATAAATATTTTTCCTATCACTCCTTGGGTTAATATAAGTCATTTTTCCACCCTCCCTTTAATGTCGCCAGTGGCTTAAGTTCTATGTCAATAAGCACTGAATATAAAAGTCATTTGCGACCCTAGGTTTCATTGCGAAAATTGTTTGTTTTGATGTGCACGTGTGTTTTGTGTCACCCCGTTCCCTTTGGCGGTAGAGTTATATGGGGTACCCCGTATAAATATCGTTGTTCACATCTATCCAGGGAATATATCTCTGACATTTCTCCAGACTATATGAAAGACAGAAAAGATAGAGGGTTGATATAATGTATTTGAAAAAAAAAAATGCAGAACACACATATTACACTATCAGATGTAGATTACAACACCTACTTACGTGCTTGAAGTGGTGAAATTCTCTCTCATCTGTTTTCAGTCACCATATTTAAGAAACGCGGGAGAACTTTTATGAATCCGTATGTAATATCAGCGAATCCTACCTGAAAAAATCACAACTAATTTTCAAAATCAATTTAATCTCAATTGAAGGCATCGTTTTACAATGATCAGTTATCGATTAGTTTGATTAGCTATGTCTACTCTTTCTACCTGACAATGACAAAAGCCATGAATGTCCAAATGCTTCAATATGGTATTGGAATGGAGTCCAAATATTTGTCATTAGGCGTGAACATGGAAATTTAAGAGATTCGTTTGTGATTTTGATTCGAATAGTTCCATTTAGGAACATCTGAAAGATCTCAATAACATACTTCAAAAACAACAAATGAGCAGATACACGAATTTTTTGAATACAGTCCAAAATATTCCGATCTAGTAAATATTTATTTAATAATGAGAAAATTAAGAAACCAGAGGTTCATCGATTCAGTTAACCGATTTCAGTTCAACAAATTCTCGTGATGGAGCTTTCATGTTTGTCCGTTTTCATGGGAACAGAAATTGTTACATTTGGTTTATAGAAATCTTTCAGTAAATAAATTATTTTTTATTTCTCCCTCAAATATATTGACGATATTTTGAATATTTGTTTCCACACAAACTTCACAAACTTTAACGTTGTGAATTTATTCATTGAGCTCACAGACGAATTGGTAAACTAATGTTAATGCATCATGAACTAACTTCAAACGGAATGTATACAAATGTTCTATTTCCATCACTTTTTCCTCTTACGAAAGAGGTTTCTTTTATGAAAATATTAATTATATTTTTATTTGAAGAAGAAAGAGACGTTCGATAAGAGCATGCGGAAAAGCAGATAACAGTTCGATTCTTTATATAGAAGATGTCGGCTTTTATCTTTGGTCACCGGGAAAATCTAGAAAATTATGTTTGCTTAAAGTTCAAGGGCTGCTGTTTTCGGAAAGGAAACTAGAGAAAAGTTATTGAATGGATTTGTTAGAAACACGCGCGAAGTCGAAAAAACAAAACGAAAAACTATATATAGGCTGTATTTTTTATGGGTTATTTGTTTTGAAATTTAGAAAAGATTAAAAAAAGAACAGTTTATTTTTGTGAAGTGAAAGAATTTTAACTAATATCTCACATTATTCTTCTGTTATTCAGTTACAATTTTGTAATTGCACATCTTTGAATGACAGAGACAAATTAAGATGAAATATGAATTTTGTAATTTGTGGTATGTGAGAAGACAAAATGATTTTGTTGACGTGGAAAAGAGAAATGAGAAGAAAGGAAAAACTGGAGAAAAACTTAGAAATTAGAAATCAGTTAACGCCCCTTCAAAATGTCGCATCTTTTTAATGAAGTAGGCTTTCTTCCGATTTTCAGCAGGTGCTAACTAAGCCAATGCTAAAATAAGAGGCTTTTATGGAGGCGAGATTGTCCCTCGTCATTGGCTCTTATAGGGTTAAACCAAAGAGGTCAATCATAACGATAATAAAAATGTTAAACTTTACATTACAATGGCTAACATCAATCGAATACATAGTAGGAAAAGCAACAAAGAAACAAAAAAGAAAAGTGGCGAAAGAGGAAATGATAAGGGTGAGAGAAACTGAAAACAGAAGAATGTAAAAGGAAAGAATGGGGAAAAAAATGAATAAATAGATGAATAAAAGGGGAAATGGAAAGAAAGAAAAGAGAAAGCAATATAAGAGAGGGAGAAAGAAAAAAATGGTTTTCCTAGGAGTAGAACTTTTGCACCGTGTGCGGCGTGAACACACTGATTGGTTAAAAAGCTGAAATTCAAGTTTTCTGACCAATCAGCGTGTTCACGTTGCTCACAGCGCAGAAACTCTACTCCTAGGAAAACCCGGCTTAAAAGGGAAGGGAAAAAAATAAATGGGTAAAGAAAGAAACAGGCAACCCTAGTTTTACGAACGGCTCGGTTTGCTAAGAATCTGGTTTACGTACAACAAAACATGATGCACTTGTCTACGACTACGCAAAACGGACTGAATCCCGAGAGAAGGATAAGAGCCGTTCAAGTACTACGTCAGCAAATTTTTAGCCATTTTTGAGCCTCCCCCCCTTTTTCCAGCAAAATGTCGTCATCCTAACGCCTCCTAACGCATATTGGTGGAATCAGAGACGTATGAGGAGGAGGGGGCATATTGGGGCTCTCCCCCCCCCCTTCCCGACGATAAAAAATTAATTTTTTTAATGCAAAAAAAAATATCTGTTTATAAATTAAAATTTCTGAAGAATACTTTTATGTGCTATTACAATCAATTTCTATTAATTTCAATGCTACTTGAAGAACTCAAAATTTATTTTTAAGAAATTCATTGCGACCCCCCCCCCCCTCACTAAGCCATATATGGTAAACGCATGGTACACGGACGAAATGTGGCCCTCGTGGTTATCTGATGCTGCCCGCCCACCTCAAACCTAAAAACTGAAATTTCTGCTTAGTTCATCTACAAAGGTACTAAGCAGAACATTTACAGATCTCGTGACCTGGGACACAATTGTAGAGCATTTTAGAGACCCGTGCCACATTTTCAGATCACTCAAGTAGGTCCGTGGCACATTCAGTCAGTTCCAGAACAGTTAAGCGATTCGTTGCACATAAAGAGATACCTTGAATGACATGTGAAACAGTTTTAGAGCACTTGAGAGGCACCCAGTGCGGTTCTACACCACTGAAGTTACCCGCGGCCCATTCCCACCAGATTACTTGAGTGATCCGCGGCATAATTACGGATAACTTGTGTGGGATATTGGTGGGGCACAGAAATTGAGAGTAATTCATAATAGAAATCGTGTTTGGGAGAGTTCACGCCCCCTTATTACGATTTCTATTCCACACCCTGTGGTCCATGGATCAGCAGGTTAATTCTGACTTCGAGCAGCTCTACCTCAGAAACACTTTTGAAAAAAGGTTTTATAATAATTGAAGATTGGAATTAAAAAATGCTGTAAGTGGCAAAATGTAAGTTCCGAGAAAAATCAATGTAAAGGGGGAAACCGATGTATTCCAAAATACATGGAACGCTACCCACAGTGGGAGCTACAACAAACTAACCAATTGTCGGAGAACTTTCGGCCTTATTTCATTGCATTGGCGTTGGAACTTGCAATTTTTTTTGCGAAAAAACAAACAATTTTTGAAGAAATGGCACTTGGAGCATTTTTTAGTCCCAGTCTTATTTTTTGGCATTAAAACAAAACGCTCCATGACTTCTCAAAACATTATTTCAATAAATTACTCATTGCATATCGCAAATCGCGTAGCATTGCATTTGCTATCACTGGCAAATCTTGGCAACAAATGTTTTACAGAACTATGAATTCAGATTCGATGGACATTGTGACTAGATTGTGTTGCGGGCAAAGGATTTTCAGGGCTTTGACACCGGGATTATAGATGATATTAACGAAACCATACATCGTTTTCATTACCGTATCTTTCATATGGTGGTTATTTTTTCCAGTTACTAATTATTTTAATGATTTTCATTAGTTTCACGTTATGCACAAGAGCTACGGCAAAAATTCGTACTAGAAATCTTCCGGGTTCTAGGGGAACGGATTAATTCATTTTAAATTGATTCCAACGGGAAAAGTGTTTCGGTTTACAAACAATACGGCTCACGAACGGACTTCAGGAACCAATAAAGTTCGTAAACCGAGGGTTGACTGGTTGACTATAGATATAAAATGTTCTTAGAAAAGGATATTTTCATTAATTTTTATCGCAAACTCGCGTTTCCTAAAAACGAATGAAGAAATGAACACAACAAACGATCTCTTCTTTCTCGACAACTTGTATCTGAAACATTATAATCCTGGACACTATAATTTTTTTAACAATGCAATCTTTTATTCTTTCTTCAGTTTTTTGTTGTTCAAGTAAAGTTTTTGGAATAAAATATTATGAGAGGAAAACCTAGAATAAAAAAAATAAATAAATAAGAAACAAACAGACAGAGACACATTTCGTACAAAAGAGTGTTTGCGATAGACCAACAACAGCGTCTGTCGACAAATCTAAAAATAACAAAAGATAGACCGGTTTCCTAATTTCAGTTCAATTTAGTTTGACTGATTTACGACGAATGTTTGCCCATTTGCCGGCTGATATATTGGACGCTAAGAGATGGAAACGGGACAGTTTGGTCTTCTCGTTTTTATTGTTATCTCCCTTTTAGTGGTCTTTTTCCCTATCGGCTGTAACCCGAAAATAAGGCAGTTGATAGATTATCGCAGGAAAACGTTGTCTTTTGTTTCTCACTTCAAAGGGAAACTATCCAACGATCTTCAGCAGAGTAAGTTTATTTTACCCATTGCTGTGAATACGAGTTTTGAGTGACTCATACTAAACTGAATATTCCCTATATTTATGAGAATGGACCCCATTTAGAAATCAGAATATCAAATTTATGGACATGACATTGGCCTGGTAGATCACGATTGTAGCAATATGGTTTTGAATTTTGAAGGTAGTAAAGATGAATCGGTAATAAAAAACAAGTCGAGCTGGGCTAAGCATTAGTTATTATTCATTAGTTCATTACTAATTAACTGCTGTTGTACAACGAATGTTAGATACATCTCCGCTGAATAGTTTCGCACGGACTAAATAACGCATTGCTGAAGGGTGACGAAGTGCGTAATACCATGATTTCATGACTTTTTCAGGGACATAAATAAATACATATGCGCCTAAAATGACATAGGTTTTCACCTAAAAATAATACTGTAGTAGAACCCCTCTTAACGGACACCCCGTTTTTTTTTCGGCCAAATAATAAATTACCACTTGTATAATAGAAGTATACATTTCAAATCTCTGATATACGGTCACCATTCTTTTACGGGCAAACTTTTGTGTCCCACTCAAAAGAGAGGTTTTAGTGTAATTTCAGTAATTCCGATCACGTTATCTGTGTATAGTATTTAATGAAATACAATTTAATAATATAGTATTTAATAAAAAACTTAACACTTAAATTTACGTAATCCTTGAATTTTCAATTTTTTTTTTCGAGCTGCATGACACGTATTGAAGGCTAGAAAAATCATTTAAAAAAACTATTTAGAATCGTACTGCTTATATAGGACTCTGTTGAAGACGTGCAAAGCCTCAGAAACACACACATAACACAAATACATTGAAGTAATTTGCTTTCTAAATATATAACAGACCATAAAACATCTTTTGTGCAAAAATTTCATCAAATTTTATATCATCGTGTAAAATTGCAAAACTTTTTTTCCTTGCGATGAATTCTTTTGTTCCAAGTAGGAATGAAGTCGTTTTTATTAAATTTTATCTTGATGAAAATAAGATCTTTGATGAGATCATTTTCATAAAAGATCCGTTATTTTATATACAAAAAATATTGCGTCGGAAAACATGTTTTTTGTAAGTATTAAATTGCATTTTATCCAGTCTCTCTCATTAGCAAACATGTTTTTCCTCTCAAACGAGGGGGAAAAGAAATATTTACACCGTGAAGGACTATCAAATTTCCCCCGAGATATAATTACGCTGATTCAAGACTGTTCCGAGAAAAGAAATGACTCTCGTGCGTCTTCTTTCAGGGGCAAATTCTGAGGTTTCTTTGAGATTCTGCTACAAAATTTCCGTTTTTCTCAATAAAGATATTCTGTTCAAAAAAATAGTAATTTAGACTTTCACTGTGAGAGTGATTTTTACAGGATTCAGCTCTAAAAAATAATGTTATTTTTGTCTTATGTAATTTTTTTTGTGTTGGTCCAATGGGAAAAGGATTTGAAAACGTTTCGTCTACATGTGCGATAAACATGTTCTGTGTGTATAATAAGACCAGTGTATTTTCGGCTATGACTGATATTAAGGCCAGAATAGCAGAGGAAATATATATATTTTAACGAGTACGAGCTTTTTGTTTCTTTTAAACCTGTTGAACAGTACATTTTGATGACGCAAAAAAATGTTAATCTTACATGTGCTGCGCAGTTTTTGCTCGACGGGGTGTACACGGTACAGTTTCTACTTCTAGCATAATTTTTACTTCCTTATAGTCTTTGTTAGGTATAAGTTCCGAAACGAGGGCGAAAAAAAAAACCGTATAAGACTGGTTTCGCAAAAGACCTTAATGCTTCATCATGTTGGTCTCGAGCACCATGGTGCTCCGCCGAAGCACAAAGAGTGCTGAATCATCACACCCGATTTCGTGCTTTTGTGTGTGTTGCGAGCACTTGATCAATGCTTCAATTACACACCCGGTAAAAATTGCTTTCAATGATTATAAATTAATGCAGATTCTTCAGGCACACGCATGTCGAAGTTGCTGTACGGGTGCTCTTCGTTTGACTGTGGATATTGGCGGCGCTCGCTACTCGATAATTGGTGAAGCCTCTTGCCGTAATATCTTAAAGATCGGAAGGTATTATTCTAGAAAAAAAATAGGCAAACGAATTTTCGATATCATAGACGTTCAAATGCTTCCCCCTCCGGTGTCGGCAGTAGCGAGAGGAAAACAACATATCAAGGAAAGATACTTTTTCCGGCGATGTGCGGATAGTAATAATATCGCGTAGATACGACGTTGAAACGTCTTTTTCATCTCGTTGCAGCACGGAACACCAGTCTGGTATCAAAACATAAAGAAATGTTCGCGTCGCTGAGTCAATAGTGCCCGAAGCTTTCGAAAAGACATCCGATCGCTTTGAGGTCATTCAAGTATTACGTCAGGATCGATGGGGGGAGGGGGGGGGGTTTCCGATTTGCTGACTTTTGATGACGAGGAGGGGGGGGGTTGGATGATGCTTACGTCATCAACCACCCATTTATGAAATATTCTTGCGCCAAAAACGGAAAAAAACCTATCGATAGTTATTGGACACCTGAACTAACATTCCCCCTATTAACTCCCCTACAGAGCCACTTTAATGATGTCTAAATGTTTCACGGATCCTTCAAGTGCTCCGAAAATGTTTTCGGGCCGCTTAAGTGCTCTCTGGAACTGTGCCACGCATCACTCAAGCGATCCGTAATTATGCCACGGATCACTTAAGTAATCTGGGAATGTTCCGCGGGTAACTTGAGTGATGTAGAACCGCACTGGGTGCCGCTTAAATTGTGCCACATATAACTCAAGGAATCTCTAAATGTGCCACGGATCGTTTAAGTGTTCTGCAACTGTGTCGCGAGCTACTTAAGTGATCTTTGAAGCCTACTTCAGTGATCTGAAAATGTGCCACGGGCCACTTAAATTCTCTGGAATTGTGCCACGGGTTTTTAAGTGATTTGTGAATGTGCCGCTAAGTTCATTTTTACAAAATTAGATTTGGGGGGCAAGCCACATCAGATAACCTTCAGGGCCACATTTGTCTGCGGGTCAACGGTTTACCATATATGGCTTAAAGGGTGGGTCGCAATCAATTTCTTAAAAAAATATTTCGAGTTCTTACCCTTCAAATAGCCTTGAAATTAACAGAAATCGATTATAATGACATATAAAGGTATTTTCTTTCGAAATTTTAATTTTTTTTTTTGCATTAAAAAATAGTTTTTTTTCCGTCCGGAGGAGAGGAGCACGAGCCCCCTATGCCCCCCTCCCGCTAAAAATTTTGCTTACGTAATACTCGAACGGCCACTTTTAATGTACAACTGGACTCAAACAAGATACCACAATCACCAAAGAGCATGCGCATATGCTCACATGCTCGTAAACGTTCGGCTGGAACTTTTATGTGAGTTTCCCAATGTATCTGGGTACCAAATTGTCAAAAATATGAAATATATTTGCTGATCATGCGCGATTGAAATCATTTACTGAAAGTGCTCATATCTCTTGAATAATAAATTGTCACATTCTGAATTTTGTACGCAGTGCGTTATGCGTGTGGGTGCCAATTTTTCTGTGATTTTCGTGAGGATTGGTTCAGGGTTGCGCGTGTTGTTGGCAAAAAGCATGCGATGAGAGTTGGAATTTCGGGGAAAGCATTTGTGTGTTCATGAATGTGTTTGTGTTGTTCTCGCGAAGGTGCACAAGAGTGTTGCGCAAGGTGTAGTGCAATGTTTTGTGAGGGTTACAAGGACTTTTCGGTTTTTTTTGTCATGCAGGGGTTGATCACATACCTTCCCCCCCCCCCTATTTAAATTTTTGTCTGTTCCTTAAATTGATTTTCCAGCGGTGGTAAAACAATCGAATAGAGAATGCTCGGTTTCATTCTCAAAGAGTTCTCTCCTCATTCTCCTAAAGCCATTCTTCCACTTTTCTGGGGCTCAGTTCGTCCTTGATTGGAGTATGCCTCGTGTTTTGGAGACCATATATACAAATAAATACAAATACAAAACCACAACAGGCAAAATGCCCAACGAGGTGGCTGAGAAAAAGATGCCCATAAAAATATGGATGTCACATATTTCCAAAAAATATATAGCAACCAAATTAAAAATGCAATTAACAAAAATTATAATCAATATATATGCATGATAAAATATTATACAATGCCCATAAATAATACTTATGGTTGTTTTATTCTAAGAATGGATAGCTTCTCGATTTACCCCAACATGCTTATCGTACTTCTTTTTAAACGTGTCAATTGTGTTACAATTTACTACCTCCGGGGGTAATCTGTTCCATTTATTGACAACCCTATTGGAGAAAAATTCCCTGCGACACCATAACCTTGCATTGTCCCTCACCAATCGATACTCGTGTCCCCTTGTAAAAGCAGTCGATTGGCGGTGTACTAAAAGTTCATGGTCCATCCTATCCATCCCATTGAAAGTTTTGAACACTTCGATCATATCTACAACAAAAAGGAAAAAGTGTATAATAAACATATTGAGATAAATGGAGAAACTATACATACTTAGATTCTATTTGTATGTGCAATATATTATATAGTATTAGTTATTAGTTCATTCTTTCGCGAAATATGCTTTTATATTCGATTAGTGTATTTTGGTTATATTTGACATCCATATTTTTAACGGCCATCTATTTTCAGCCACCTCTTTCTAATTTTGCCTGTTGGGGCCTTTGTGTTTGAATCTTTCAATCTCGACTGAGGGGTGCGTGTAGTTTTCAATATCTGCCTTCCACAGTAGAAACGACTGTCGTAACGATTTTATGTGATAGTAATTTTTTTCATGTGTCGTCTGTATGTTGTCTCTGTGGGAGGACGCTTTTTAAGCAGTAAGCAAAAAAAAAAAAAAAAACATGCTGAATTTAATAAGAGTAAGTAAATTTTCTTCTCTGAAAACAAATTTCATGCTCGAATATTATTCCGCTATGTATAGACTACGTCACAGACTTAAACAAGAAATATCTAAAACTTTCATTCATTGAGGTAAATCCTGAAGATATTGATATGCATACAAAAAATGTTTTTCCACGAATAAAACTCGAATATTGCCACATGAATCCAAAATAAAAAGAAAGTTCAAGTAAAAATATTTCTTTGATGTAAAAATCTAAAACTCATCTCCCGATGGGAAATTTGAAATTCTATCCGATATTTCCTCGCCAAAGAATGAGAAAATTTGCGAGATTTCAGGTTTGACTTCCAACACGAGGTTATTCATTTCCAAATTCAGCTTTTCTAAAAAAAAAAAATCGTCTTTAGTTCCTTTTCCTGTTTTTTTTCCCGGATTTCCTCGTTTAATGAACTTCGGAGAAAGAAACTCTCTCTCTCTCTCTCTCTCTCTTTCGCTGCATGGGAACAAGAACATTAGCATATTTAACATGTTCAAAAAAAAGCGGAAAATAATAATAATAATAATGAACAATGCTATTTATTTTCTCTTACTGTAGCCTGGAACTTTTTTTTGGGAAAAAAGTCCATGATGAGAATCTACCAGATGCGAAATTTCCTATGAGAGAGAGGAAAAAAGAGCTCCATTTGCATCAGCTAAGGCTGACAATAAGGATACTCTGAGATCTAGAAAAGGATAAATATTTATATAATATGAATAAAAAAGAATTTTTTTTTCAAGTGCAAGTATTCGACAAAACACGTGTTTACCAACGAAATTGCTTCGTTACCGAATAAATTTGGTTTTTTTTGTTAAAAACGTCTTATGATACAAATTCAAATTTTATTGCCATTCATTTGCTGAATCTCCAATCATACGCCTGCTTATTTTATTGTTTCGTTCCTACATGAAGATAAAAACATTTCACGAGGACATTTATATTTTTTACTGGTTAATTGAAATATTCTAAGATGTTCTTTCGTAGGTTTTCTGGTGAGCTCACGAAGTACCGAAAGTCAGTTATATGCACTTTAACCACTTTACGATCAAGGACGTTATATTGCGTCAAAACGCCTGTGGAACAAAGTCAAACAAGTTCCCCCTATTTCCTTTCCTCTCTCCTCATCATCGCAAGGCTTTGTTGAAACCCTAGGAAATTGTTCTTTTTTCCTTCCTTTTATTTCTCTACAATAATAGTGACTTTTTCCGATATATGATGTATCCTTTTAATATATACATCAAGAACAAAAGAGAACAGGATGGGTGAGGGTCAAAAGAGAAATCTACTTCGTGTGTGTGTGTGTGTATATATCGTGTATATATATATATATATATATATATATATACACAGTATATATATATATATACTCTTATCTCTACTTTTATCTTTAATTTGTTTTTTCCTTCCGTTCATTTGTTTTTTTTCCCTTCTGTTTCTTCTATTTTTTTCCCTTTTCTCTAACGCGTGGTTACGTTGGGACAAGATTAGCCCATTCATTAAATAGAGATCATCCGAATTTCTCACCGATTGTTTGCAAGCGAAGGGGTTGAAACATAATTTGCAATCTGCCAATACATGCATGAGTTTGCATTGAAATCCTCAATGTAATCGGAACGATATCTTTTTTTTTTTTTTGATTCAAAGAAGTACGCGATCTAAAATTTCACGTACAGATGGCACAATACATCGATCGCTTCACTTACGTCGTAGACTAGCTGAAGGAAATATTTTGGAGCTCCAAATAATTTAATGAATTAATAACTCCCTGTGAACTAATGCGCCTGTAAAGGAGAGCGATCTCGTAGTGCATCTTCAAACAAAAAACAGGTTTGTGGCCGGTTCCAAGTGATGCTCCGGAAATCGCAAAAAAAGGAAAAAGGATAAGGGAAAAACAGTTGACTGTAGCGATAATACTGAAGTCACATCTTTGCTCTGACATGGCAGATGAGTCAGCCTGATTATTAAAGGATTGATGTTGTCCACATCGATAGAAAGAAGCGCCACTATATGCAAAAAGTTGCAACTGCATATTAGAGCTTATTGTCAAAGCATCATTAACATCTGTATGTTTACAACTTTTGTAACTTGATCCACACGATAAGCGATCCCGGTCTATTTTTATGAAAGTGGCAGAAGCAAGAAAGTCAAGTGGGGATGTACTATGTGAATTGACTTAAGCGACACCCAGTGGTATATTTCCAAGTAGCACAAAGATGTAGATTTATACCTAAAAATTTCAGTTTCCGATATTGATCTATATCGGGCCACGATATCGTTCTGACTAAAAAAAGCATAGTCAGAAATAAATAGATCGATATCGTGAATGTGATATATGCAAATACTTCAACTTACGGACGACAGATGGCACCCTTTCAAGTAAAATAAAAGTCTAGTTTTCCCGTGGGTGGGTTTGAACTCCTCTTCCCATCTCTGAATTCATGTCTTACCAACCCACCACAACAGCATTGACTGCACGCTGCTATTGTAACATTAATTAACAATTAATGGTAATTACTTGTATTTCACATCAGGTAAAATTCATTCATTTTCATGTACGCACAAAAATCACAAAAGAAAAAAATGTGAGACATTTATCATCTTAGAGGCAGATGATTGAAAAAATTATATTGTAATTAAGGAAATTATATAATACAAAAAAACACAACATATAAAGAAAGATAAATTAATGTATTAAAATTGATGTATCGTGCAATATATTAATTACTTATTTAATAATAGAACAAAAATACAAAATAAAAAAAATACGCAACACAAAAAAGTTAAAAATTCTCGAAGTATGCTAAAAGATGAACAAAACATCTAAAAGAAATGATAGCAATAAATAATTTTAAGAAAAACACACATACAGGAGTTAGACAGAATAATATGCACACCTGTGAAATGAGACAAAATCGTTATTAATAGGCTGTTGGTCCTCCTTTTTCATAAATTACAGCTTGTATCCGTCGTGGGATGGACAAATACAAGTCATGCAGAACAGTCACAGGGCCACTCCTCCTACAAAAAGGCCACTAATTCAGAACGTTTCTTTCCTACTGCACATTTTGGCCTGCAAAATTCCCCACAAAGGTTCAATTATATTGAGATAAGGGGACCAAGTGGTGTTGCAGTTCATCATGGTGTTCATCAAGCCAGTCTCCAACAACTCCAGCAGTGTAAACGGGCGAATTATCTTCTTGGAACACAGGTCGAGAATCAGGGAACAAATGTTGCACCACTGGATGAAGATGGTCGGCCAGAATACTGACATAAACCGCTGTAGGGGTGGGCCGAGACCACGATGAGACATCGCGTCCCACAGCATCACTGATTCCTCCCCCCCCCCCTTATGCTTAACAATAGGAAGGAGACAATCAACGTCATAGGCTTGTGCTGTTGTTCTCCAAACGTAAACACGTCCGTTAGTCTGGAATAATGTGAACGACGATTCTTCTGACCAGATGACATTCTCCCATTGTTGTTGTTGTGTCCAGTTCTTGTGTTCGTTTCAAGGCATTGCATGGTGTCGCCAATGATTTTGGAATAGTCGCTCTACCTTGTATGTTTGCTGCATGCGGATAGTTTTTGTCGATGCACCTTCTCCTGTGGATGTGTGCTCATCTCAGATGTTATCTGGGATGCTGTTGTCTTGTGCTTTCTGGCTACAACCGCTTCAAAACCCTTCTGGGTCCATCAGACATCTTCGACTTTCGGCCACTGTTATACTTGGTAGATGATGTCTATCCCTGTTTACTATAGGCTGTCATTACCATCGACACAGTACTTCCGACACCAACAAGGGTGGCCGTTTTCATTACTGTGGCCCGGCAAGACTGGCTCCAACAATCATGTCTCTTTCGAAATCTGTGAGGTCAGACATAACGAAGTTTTAACACCCCAATATACATCGCATCCGAACGCTATCACTACTACGACTAGACTGATGTGTGCACATTCTCGCCAGCTAGGTGGCACTCTTCCACACTAGAGGGCGAACGACAGGCTCCCTCGAGTGTTGTTTTTTGCACAGGTGTGCACATTATTTTGTCCAACCCCTGTATATACACAATAAAAACAAGAGAAACGTTTTGTAAATTAAAAATTATGTGCAATTATAAAATGGCAATTAAAGTTACGGTGGATACGTTCTTTCTCTCTCCTAAAATACCAACATCTACGATATAAAACACACACAGTAAGGATTCAATTATAATCGATGAAATGATTTTGATATATCAACATAATTTATCCTATTTAAATCAAAATTTCATATGAACAATTGTTCATTTTTTAATTCCCATTCAAACAAAAAAATTGTACGACTTTAAATTTTCTCCAAATTTTTATTTGAAGACACACAATATGTTGATGTATCAGCACATTGTGTATCTGATATTTATATCTATGTGAGATCCAGGATATAGATCTATGTCCCCTACGATAGATCTATATCAGGTCTATATCGTGAATCTGGTATAGATCTCTCATGTTAACGATATAGATCTATGTATTTCAAAAACTATATTAAAATAATTTATTGTCTCAAGTTGTTGTCCTTCAAAGTAAAGATTATTCACATGGAATCAAATACATATTCGACTGAAAATTAATGACATAATCAATTAATATCATAAATAATTTACACCATATATAGGACGACATCCTTCTATATCATAGTTATGGCATCTGATATTCCTCTGACATTTCGATATATAACGATATGGTCCAGATATTGCACTATGTCGTTGTGCTACTGGGAGTTACCGGTAAACATCTTAAACCGCAATTTCCTAGAGGGAACTCTCGTAAGGCATTCAGAATGATCAATAACACTAATTAAGAATATTTCACCATCACAATCACATCACACGTCAAATCGGAATTCAGAAAGAAAAAAAATACATAAAAAGTTCATATTTTTTGTGTAAATAAATTTAATTTCGCGTTTATTCACCGATAAAATATCGAAATATTCTCATACGTTCTCATTCGTTTTCCTCCCTTTTTTTCTGCGATAAATAACTATCTAAAAATTCTACATCAGTTGCATTCGAATTTGCATATATTATATTTAATAATAAAATCCAATTTCCAAGCTTTAATTTGAATTTCTTGTAGATGCGCCGCCACACCATTTGTTTTCGTCGAATTATTTGCTTCTCTTCTATCATATTTGCTTTACTTCTTTTCTATCATATATTGCCTTATTAGCTTTGCGATAACCTTGAGATTCAAAAGAAAGACGGATATTTCCAGTATATTGTGAAGATAAATTGAGTTTTATACACATATAGAGATATTAAGAAAGAAAAACTATATAGTGTGCTGTTTTTGATTAAATTATGCGAGATTAATCGAAAAATTCCGCTTCTTTCTCCATCCCAAGAAATTGAAATTCTTGGCGCGTATACAGAAGATTCATTCGTCATTGCCCGATATTGAGTGAGTCGGATGTGAGCTGTCTGCGGACATCGTATACAGGGTGTCCCCTGAACCCATGCGCCAAACTTTAAGGAAAGGTAAAATACACACACGGAAGCATTTCTTTTGTACGCAATGTGGTGTCGGAAATGAAATGGTGCACGAAATGCTGAGGAAATAAAAAAACCAACCCTTTTTATTTACATTAAGAACTACATTAAGTGCTCAAGTTTGCCACCACCAACATCGATACATGCCAGGCGGGGTCCAGCAAGTGATTGGGGTACCCTTTCATTCCGTGTTTTTCAGCCTACACTTTCCACGTCTGACGCCACATTTCCGTACAAAAAAAAATTGCTTCTTCATGTGTATTATTATACCTTCCCATAAAGTTTGGCCCATGATTTCAGGGACACCCTTTATACTTTTTTTTGCACTTAGTTGAATCGATTGAATGCCGTTTTGATTGGTCAATTTTAAGTGCATGAATGATTGTGGAACGAATTATTCGAGTTTCCGTTATTTTCCTACAGGAAAGTTCCATTCGAATAACGAGCACGTTAACCGATCCACCGCCAAATGCAGCATTCAAAGTGGTTGACCTGCAACAGACATAATCAACTGAGACATAGATATAATAACGATGAAATATTTTATTTATTTGTACAAAAATTATTTTTAATATATAGCGTGGAGAAAAATGTCTATTACGAATTCTAAAAATTAATAAAAAAAAATAAAGGAAAATTGACATAAAAAAATAAAATTTTTGCACTAATTCCCTTTATTATGGCAGAGATAATTTTATAAGAATTTAAAATAGTTCCAAATTTTTCTCAGAGATGACGCAACATCACGAAAACTTGTAATAACACACACAAAAAAAAACACAGTATAGTGTCGGGAATTCCTTGTCTGGTGGTTCGAAAGCCCGGTTATGTCCATCTCGATCTCCAGATTCGAAACCTAGTCCCATGGCCCCCACATGGGGGGGGGGCTGACAGGGCTCTAGCCCTGGGGCCCGGGACGGTTATCATCATATTTTTACTTTTTCATGCTATAAATTAACTGCAGAAGGGGCCCGTTAAAAGTCTGACCGAGGGGCCCGCAAAAGATCCCAGCCTAGGGGCCCCGCTACAGGATGTGGGGGCCATGCCTAGACCCCAATACCCTTGCCCTTGAGAAGGACATGTCAAAGATACACAAAACTTAGCACTCCGTGATGAAACCCTACGCATTTCAAGAAAATGTTAGAATGTGCGGAAAAATGGTAATAAAAGTAAATAAAAATTAAGTGACTCTCACAATGAACAAAATGAATCCGTTCATTGTTACACAATTGCCAATTGATAAGCCAAGGATCAATGCGACGTAGCAATCGTGAGCCAAGTGAAGGGGAAAAAAGTGTTTTTGATTCAATTTAAATGCATGAATGGAATCTCATGAGCAAAAGCTCTCTTGACAGAATCTCTGGACAGTACATCTGCGCACACATCAAGCATTATTCATCATGCAATCAGTAGATACTCCTCCTAACCAGATATCGCCCGCCGCTCTGTTTCAATGAATCGATATAAGCAGTTGGTATGGAAGAAGACCTGGGCCATGCTATACGTGTTATGTGAACCTAACGCTAAGTTTGTTTCTGTGTATAATGCTTGCTATAGTGCTGTGATCTGCAACCTACATTCGGAACTATGAGTGAAGTGTTATGATATTGAATATTTGTATAACTGTGGCGAGACTTTTTAACGAGGAGATCGATTCACATTCGTGCCTAGAAGTTGGAAACCGCAGAAAACCAACTTCAGATGACCACCAGTATGGGATTCGGGGAACCCGGGTCCTCGCAACGCGAGTCCTTCACTAGGATCACTCGTCCACCAAAGCGGCTTATTAGTAGATACCGCCATCTCACTTGCCTCTGAAATTGAGATTTTCGAATCGGCTGTGCGTTCATCGAATTGAGTATATATCGGTGTAGGGTAATGTTGGCGCGCAGTGACGAGAATTTTCCGAAGAGCAAACATTTCTCGACGAAGAGATCATCCTGTTGCGACTTCATTCGAAGAATGACACACCGTCGTTTAACTTCCACAGGGAGACACAGGGCATGAATGAATAATTTCGAGTTTTCACCGGCAGTGGCAGAAATTCCTCAGGCACATCAGCTATTTACATACATTTCCCATTGATGAATAGCCAGTTGTAGTGAGGAGCCGCTTTGTTGGGTGGAGATAAGACAGAGGTAAAGATACAAACCGTGAAATGTATTCTACGGCTCATCAATAACTTTCAGTTTCAAAGACCGAAAAAGACGCGATCCATTTTCATGAACCGATACTTTTAGTAGCCCCAGGAACGTCTGGTGAAGGTTTTTATAGAAGTTATTCCCCCGCAATAGTATCGACCCGGGAGGCATTCAAGAAAATGTTCAACTGAAATGCAATGTATACGCAGAAAGTGACTGAATATTCAGCAGCAGGGCCGGCGCCAGGCATGAGGTGACTAGGCGGCATTTTTTATAACAGATTTATTATGACGGGGCTTTCACTCTCGAGAATTTTCACTCATCGAAATAATTTTGAAGGGAAAGTGCAAGTGGATAAAAAGCGAAGGGTAAATGCAACAATTTTCAGTGTTGAAATGCTTTGCAAAAAACTCTTTGCTATTCAATGCTTAATTCCTCTCAACACACCTCCTTTCTTGCTCTTGCAACCTATGTCTACAGAAGCTGGTCTCTGGAGAAAAAAATTAGGTTCCTTCTCTTTTTTGTCGAGGATCTTTCACTCTTTATCGATATTTTTCCGAATGACTTTCCTTTCTCTAGTCCATTATAGAATGGAAGAATCTCTAGCGTGGTGCTGTTTGGGTCCAGAATGGTCTGAGTAATCATTTCTTCATACCTATCGCTGTTCTTTATATCAGGGTTTCCAATGTACAGTTTCTCGCGGAACTCTTCTCAGTTATAACGCTGTTCCGCGGAACCCTTGATGATGATGAGGCTGTTCTACAGAACCGTAAAACAATTATTTTTAAATATTTAATCGAAAACCCTACGCGTGTCCCTACTGCTGCCCCCAACATCATCATAGCCCCAGGTAAAAATGAAAGAGAGCCTAGGCGGCACTTTTTAATTTACATATTTATTGTCATGAATAATACAGATCCTATCGTAGAAGCTCCTATTCGATGTAGGTCCAGTTGAACTCATCCTTATTATACCCCGGGTCTGACGGAGGAGAATAAATATGAAGTAATTAGCCGGACCTACTTTTGAGTTGAATATTCATGCAATAACATTGATCTCAACTTTTTATTTATATTTTCTCAAGCATGAAAGATTAATGTCTCCGTATTGTCTTTTGATATTCACCTGCATAAATTCACGTGGGTTAGGATATTTGAAAATTAATTATGGGCCCGTAAAAAGTACATCGAAAAAATTACACAGCTTTAATTAAGCATTTTTGAAAACTGAAACAGGCAGATGGATAGAGGGAGATATCACGTGATCCAGAAACTCATTAAAGAAAACCCGGGCAGCGCCGGGTATTATAGCTAGTTGCTTATAAAATACTAAATAATATCGCATTGATTTTTTTATGCGGTACATTAATCAAAATCCATTCGCTAATTTTGATCCAAGAATTGTAAGTTTTATTTGATAGGCGACGGTTCTAATTCTAGTTCATTCATGTCTTTCTCGAAAGTAAAATACAGGGTGAGTCTAAATTCATGACAGAAACTTCAAGAGGTGATATAAAACACCTAAACAAGCACTTTTAGTTATAGAATGCGTGGTTGACGAATCGTATGAGCGAAGGCGGTGGAGGGTGTTGTAGAGAGTGCACAAAAGGACTTCACCAGAAACATATTTTTAGACGAATTTACTACGATACGTGCTATCATTCATTCGAGGGTGCATATGCACCTTCGGATTGGATTGGAGTTTGTTTTTTATTGGTGCAATGACCATCGAGGTTATGCCGCGTCAAACAATGACAGGGCGGTATATTGTTTGTCTTTCTTAATTGTTCATTTTTATTAGTTCTGAAACTATCTGATTAGTTACTGATCAAATTAACTAATTCTAAGATTAATTTTAACCTGAAATCATTTTGAATGATTCTTTAATTATTTATTTCGGTAATTCCGAAATTATTTTCTTTTTCAATATATCTCGAAATCATTTCTTCCAATAACTATCCAATTACTCTTTTATTGATTATGAAATAATTTCTATCAGAAATCACGAAATTATTTCTCTTATTGAGAGATTTGTAGGATATTTTCCTCACTATTTCGGAAATTATTTGTTTCAAAATTTCTGAAATTATTTCTTTCAGTAGTTCTGAATTTGCATTTAATCGGAAATTATTTCTTTCATTAATTGTAAACATTAACAATTTTTTAATTGTGTACTTGTCAATCTAAGTGCGTATCTAGTCTTGTGTGTGAAGATTTAGTGTGGCCATCTGTATTTCAATTTGTGAGTGAAGTGTTATGGTTGAATATTTGTGCCGTTGCAAGCCCTTTGCTCTAGGGAGAGATACTTTTTAATGGGGAGGTCACTTGAATTTGCCCCTCAGTGCGGGAAACCACAGAAAAACCAATAAAATAAATAAAAACAATCATGGCTCCCCGCTTTTTTTTCATGAGGAATATAAGCTGACTGCCTACCCCAAGAGGTGTGAGCCATGGGGGGAAAGACCAGCTTAAACAAACTCGTCGTCGAGACTAGGCACGAGCACATCAAACCACGGCAGCCGACCAGTGGGCCAAATGTTGTCCGCCAAGTGGTTCGATTGGGCCCGCGAAAGTTGTCCCTGTTTAGTGATGCGACCACATCGATTACGAACGAGAACATAACTGACACTTTAATAATAAACATCCGGCCTAGACATATGTTTCCATAACAACCGAGACGACATTCGAATGCCATACTGTTGCCATTCCGCGACTCGTTATATTAAAAATTATGATAAATTAATAACATCTTCAACAGTCCCGTGTAGAAAATTATCAATGCATACAACACGATAAGTACCTAGGCTGATCGCAAAAATTTCTTTCATAAAAATACGATATGTCTCCAGAAAATTCGCCAAGGCAAGTAAAGTTGCCAATTCCAGCCAGACTGTTGCTAGTCAAAATTGTAAATCACCAAAAAATTAATAATAAAGAAAGCGTATATGTTTGGCAGTTTTGTGAGATAAATGTAAATTTATTTAACTGTAACAAATTAGAATAGAATCATAATTATCATGATATAATTTATAAGTCATGAACATGTTATTAATTATTTATTTCAAAAATTCAACTAAGACTTGTTGGAAACTGGAGAACAAACGGGAAATTTTATGAAAAAGTTTAGGATGGTTATATTTATGGGAATATCCCTGAAAATTCGGGTCCTGGCCCGCAAATTGCGGAAACATCGCATATCTGGCCCGTGCACTGAAAAGGTTGTGCACCTCCCTGCTGTAAACAGAACTTCAGAAGCTAATATTTACTACATCGAGAAATCGATGAACACACACACAACACTCGCGCGCACGTCCCGTATTTTTACGCTTGTCGTCCGCAAATAGGACATATTATTTTCTCTCATCGATATTTTCGTTTAATCCCCACTTTCTATTTCCGTGTTTACGGACTTTCTGGAAATTTCTCTAAAAATAGATCTCGCGGAGAATAAGGAAAAAAATACAGCATTTCTCGCTTCTCTCTCGAAGACATTTCCGCAACCCAATATTTGTTTCGTTCAACTTGACTTACACCCACATGAAGAAAGAAAGGCACAACTTCAGAAAAAAACAACCCTCTTATCTCGTCGTCAATAACTTCGATCAATAGTCATTTTCGAGCTGAACATCACCGCGAGATTCGCGAAGTTTAGAGCGAGGATGGATAAAAGGTGAATTGTCTGACGAAACATAATATGTATAAAAATTCTATTGGAATTTACTGAGCACATCCGAAATTTACCATGTTAATAAATTTATATGGGTAGTAAATGTCAATATCTCCTGTATTGTATGCAAAATAATACACAGGGTGGGCCAAAAAGTCCGTAAAAGCTTTAAAAATTCATAAAAACCGGAAAAATAACCTAAATCAAAAACGGTTTGCAGTGTTAGCATCGCTAGGTCACGGGAATTTTTTTAAGGATGAAACCCACCACCGCCACAAGGGATAACACATTACAGGCAAAATCCAGCAACGGCAGAGTGCAGCAGGTCTACGTACACGGTCAGAACGGTGAATTGGTTGTGGATTAGGAGCGCAAGTTCTATCATACCATTCACAGAAACTGAATGAAATTTTGGTATAAGGTATTTTGAGGTATGCGCTCAAGAATGATATGGAAAACAACAGCGTCACTCTAACAGTTACGGTTACAGTGAGAAAATTTCGAAAATATCAAACGGCAACACCCAGTTTTTTGTATTGGAATGCGATCTCCATACTGAAAAACACTAAATAGCGTTGGAATGTCACCTGTAGCACGAAAATCCCCGGAGCTAGGCAAGGAAAAAGGACTTTGCCGTGCACCAGAGCATTAATGTTCGTTTCATTCGTCACACCGTTTCTTCGGCTGAGATCCCAGCCTGATTAGTCCTCCACAAGGTCATGTGGAAAATTTGTGAAACACAATAAAATGCTTTATTTTATGCTGCTTCTCTGTCCTTATTGGTTGTTCTCACTTTTAGCCTATCTACTGCCGGTGATTTTCATGCTACAGTTGCCATTCCAACGCTATTTAGTGTTTTTCAGTATGGAGATCGCATTCCAATACCAAAAACTTGGTGTTGCCATTTGATATTTTCGAAATTTTCTCACTGTAACCGTAACTGTTAGAGTGACACTGTTGTTTTCCATATCATTCTCGAGCGCATACATCAAAATACCTTATGCCAAAATTTCATTCAGTTTCTGTGAATGGTACGATAGTTAGGGGCCCATATGTCGGGATAGTTTTTTTATAATCACCCTGTATATGAAAACACCAGATTAATAATTTTTTTTAGAATGAATGAGGGTTAAGAATTAATTTTAGAATGGATGAGAGATTTCTGGATTTTAATGAAAGAAATAATTTCAGAATCATTAAAAGTAAGTGAATAAGCAACATCAAACGTAATCTTCATCGATTCAGAATCACTCTGATTAACCAACAAAGAACTTCGAGGGAAAATGTAAGAATATGTATCGCGTATGCACTAAAAGTTGTATTCAATCTCGATGTCTTTATCATGAGAGAATGACAAAGGAAAATATCGGAGACGGACTTACTCAGAATCTGGAAACATGAGAATCGAGTATCCGTTTTCTCCGTAACAAAAAATAATAAAAAAAAAGACGAGAAACAGAATAGGCGAAATCCCAACTCGCCAGTGTCCATCTGATTGGACGGGACAAGTTTTCCGTCTTGTTTTTTGTTTAGAGGTTACATCGGGACAAGTTTTTCCTTCTTCGCTTTCGGTTCCAACTTTTATCCTTTGTTCCCGAATATAATGCGCATCGTGAACTGAATAACAAGGTCCAAAGAACATGTGCGGTAATGGGAATAATGATAATAATCCTCTTAGGAATTGTTCCCATTGTTATCCATGCTTACGTTAGACCTCGTTAATTGATTGGCTTTACAAGGGGAAAGAGAGAGACTATCTTGATGTTATGGATATATTATATATTGCTGAGGTGGGCTCAGAAACAAATGTCTGCTGACCTGATCTGGGAATCAAAGCCCGGTCTCCAAGTGATCCGAGGAAGGGCACTACCCAATGCGCCACCGAACATATCACTTTACTCTCCTGCACGCACAGAGTTTCACGCAGACCCTAAATGCGTTTTCTCATACAACACGGAAGTTCAGGCAAATGCCACTTTCACTTCTTACTTTTTAGGAGATATGACAGCACCAATAGAATCAAAAAACGCATGATTCAAACAATTTAAATACGTTTGGAACACTCACCCGTGTCTACCCCCATCACACAGAAGAAGCACCAGCATGCACCAATTCGTCAGAAATTCCTGTGAAGAATGTGTTTGAGGTGCATGGACTGTTCAGTAGCAGTAGTGGTTAAACCCTTAACTTTGACGAACGGCTCCCCAAGTAGCGAGAATAGGCAAAATGAGATGGTTTTCCTCAGCCTAATACATCAAATAAGACATTTTTTTTTTTGGATATTATGCCAAAAGGGAACGCGGAAAGAAAAGAGTCTACTGGTCCTCCGAGAATCGAACCCGGGTCTTTTTGCTATACAGGCAATCGAGCTAACCGAAGCACCACGGGGGACCCGACGTACCTATACTTTTAACACGGACGTAGCGTGGCGCGCTGGAGTATAGAATTTACAGCCTCTCTCAACTGACAGCTGTGTGGTCATCGTGATGGACGCGCTTTGCGAGGATTCGGGTTCCTGCCCCTTCTGGCCGGACAGTGGTGATCTGCCTAAGTTGGATTGCAGCAATTCCCTGAATTTTAAGGCATGAATAGGAGCCAGTCCCCCATTTGAAAAAGTCTCTTCGCTGAGATTAGGCAGACGTTCAACACGATATTTACATAACAGGTTATTTAATCTCTTGTTATTTTACTTCAAGATATCGAAGCCAGTGGTCAGCACCAGTATAACATGAAACGAGCCCAAGTTCGACTACAGCAATACATTAGGGCCCTTCGTGCCTACAGCGCTACCGTTGAGCTTGCAAAACAAAAAAAGTGCCATAAACGTATCGTAGAAGTTTGCCATAACCCACCGAATCGGGGTCAAAACTACATCTCCAAGCTTCATGTAGAAATTTCGTACATGTGTAAACATAAGAGGGTTGTCGTATTAGGAGATTTTAATTATCTGCATATCGATTGTGGGTGACCCTATAGTCTAGGGTTGCTCCGGTATGAGAGGGATTTTATCAAGTCGGTGCCCGATAATTCCTTGTCGAAGCAGGTACGACTGCTTTAAACTGCAGTGCCATCTGTTGCAAAAATTTGTAACTAATTTTAAAATTACCTCTGACAGAAAATTTAGTTTTCGCAAACACCTTGCAGCAAATTCGGAACTCATATCGCTTCCCGTGGTTTACTTCGCACCTAATAATCATGGCTGATGCATGCTTTTCAGATCAAGAATCTGAATCCCTTGACGGTAAGTACAGGGTAGGCAAAAAGTCCACATAACCGGAAAAATAACCGAAATAAAAAACGGCTTGCAGGGTTAGCATCGCTTGGTCACGGGATTTTTTTTAAGACAGGAAGAAAAAATAACTCCAAAAAACAGCCAGTAGGTGGCACTGACGTACACAAGCCAAAGACAAGAAATGCAAATAACGATCAGAATGCCTCCAAATCGTTTATTACAGCAGTAGATAGATAGATAGAACCGCTAACAACCCCGGACTGATGCAAAGCACCTTACTTCCGTTACCTCAAAAGAGGCAGAGTTGTGTCGGAAAAGTTAGCAAGATTTATAGTGGTGTCTCCCCTTGCCCCATGCTCGCAAGTATCGAATCACTCGCGTCGTTCTCCCCACGAAGACAGCCATCAACTCGATGCATCGTACAAGCCATTTGACAAAAATGGGTGACTGAATCCAATGATTAGGGAGAAAAATTGCACGTTCGCCCAGTGGCACATAAGGGCCGGAAACCGCAGGCTGGGATTTCGAAAGAAGTGTGGAAAAGACTTGTGGGCAAAGAAAGAAGATGAAGCTGCATGTTGAAGTGGGAGAGATTTGAGAATGGTCTAAATACACAATGTATACAAAATATATATATACAGCGTCTCGACTGTGACGGGAAACGAAGAAACAAAGCCTCCGTCCACAGTCCTGTTTCCCTTTCCTTTTACAGAATATGCAATATACACGCACAGAAAACATACACAGTATAATCAAACAGATCCTTCGTTAACAGTGCTGAGCATTCACATTTGAATTACACGCATACATTATTCACATTAGAAAAATTTTCCTTTCTTTTATATTATTGAGAATGCACATAAAAATTACTAGGAAGGTAGTATTGGGTACAGATATCGCCATCAGCTAATACAATATATATTCAAGGTTACAAAATTACTATCATACTATATTACAGCAGTATGGGTTCCACATGACTACCACCACAGGGAATAACACATTGCAGGGGAGTCACAAATCCAGCAACAGCAGAGTGAAGCAGGTCTATATACATGGTTTATAATGGTGAACTGCTTGTGGATTAGGATCGCTTCTTATAAGTTCTTATAACCGTTTCATTTGCATATTTCCACCGATGTCGGGCGTACCAGCGTCACCTATCGGCCGTTTTTTTACTGTCCAAAAAAAAAATATCTTGACCTAGCGATGCTAGGTACTTCAAAAAGCGTTTTTTATTTCGGTTATTTTTCCGGTTTTTATTCATTTTTAAAGTTTTTATGGACTTTTTGCACATTCTGTATATTATAATTTATGTAAATATATGAATGATGATAAAAGTTATTAAATATCGACAAAATGTTTTCGACGATAGGAAGCAACTAATTAACGCTTGAATTGAAAATAATTTCGTGTTAAATTTTTATTCGTAATATTTTCGTCCATTTCTTTAACAAAAAATCAAGGGAAAGTTTTACTGAAAAAAATATATTTTTTAAAAGTATTTATTAAAAAAATTTCCAGTTGTATTTTTTTCCCCCGTCTCAATGTTATTTGTTTTTCGATAATCGATTTTTGAGTTTAATGAAAAGATTAATCAAATATTTGTCTCCAAAAATAGAGAGATGACATTTTAATTAGACTCGTTCTAATGTCTTATTATGGCCGTGGCCTTAGTTTTTTGGATCATTGTGTACATTGGAATATTAAGAGCATATGGCGTCTGTTCACTCTTATTGCTTGGCGCATTCGATCAAATATTTGATTAGTAAACGCACCATTTATTTTTTTTTTTGCGATACATTCCGTCTCTATTTATTAAGGGATATAACATTATGCAAATTTGAGAGAAATGGCATCTTTTTCCTGAATTTTCCGATATAGCTAAGCAAGAAATTTCCTTCGGTAAGCAAGAGATTTCGCATTTCCACATTAAGTATTAAGTTTTTTTAAATATACATGAATTTATATCTCTGATTCATCCAGTCATTCGCAATTGTACAAGGTATCCCATAAATCCGTGAGTAGTTCAAAAATTCGTAAAAATTGAAGGAATTTTCACATTTGAATGCGGTTTTGCGTGTAAGTTATTCTCACGAAGGGATTTCCGGTCAGAAAAAAACTTAAAACTATGAAAATATGACAAGATATGCAAACTGGTTGTTACGAAGTTTCCTGCATATCTCGCCACGTTGTTGTTTCCGCAAACAGAATTCGTCACTGATATTACCTTGGGACTCGCATGCTTCTACGTAGGAGTCCCTAAACACCTTCATCCTACAGACTCCCCCTTTGAGCTGGTTAGACCAAAGATACATAATCATTTCCATAATGATATTCGAAATAATGCAGTTATTGATTTTTTCGTTCCAAGCACATGGACTCCTTTGATACCTCTCCAAAGACCCCTAGTTAAGAACTTTTGCTCTATGTAGAGCTATAGGCGACCATGACCTCGATCCAGACGTCCTATTACGTCGTCGGCCGAACGAATCTAACTCCAAAACCACTCGAAATAAAAAATAAAAGAATGTAACGTCTGAAGATTTGATCCATAGCAACCGAAACGTTTCATCGTGTCACTTTCGTATGTGTGACTAATATACCTAAAACTTTTAGTTCAAGAAGAAATTTGATATCGATTCCATTTATATTTCAGTCGATGGCCATCAATTATGGAAATCTTTATCCGAAATTTACTGAAACCATCATGAATTATTTTCATTTTTCGTTTTGTCTAATCACAACTGAAAAGTGTGTGTGCCATCGCCAAAACCTCAAACCATGGGCGGAGACAGGCGTCACAGGTGGAGTCGACTGACCTAATGTATATATGAGCTGACATCATCATCGTGCCCCCCCCCCCTAGACTTCCAAGTCAATCACCGCCTATGCCACGTACCCAAACTGTTTCTGAGAAACACTGGGAACTGTTTTTTTTTAACGCCACACATCGTTGAAGAAACCGTTTCGAAAAAGACACTGAAATTACATTTTTTGAAAACAATTCTTCGGCAAATATGAATGCAATTCTTTCCATTGACAGCCGAAAAAGGAAAGATTCCGATACGAATCGATAATGAGAAATGTGTCATCGATCTGCCGTAATTATCTCGTCATCTAGAGTCGTTTTAATTATTAACGTGATAATTATTAACCGTGAAAACATCTCCGCGTATGAGAAAATACCTGCTCCGGTAATTTTGTCGTCCCATCAATGAAAAATATCGAAACAAATTTGTTTTCGAGATTATCTCTAATAATAATCGATGATATGTTTCATGTGATGTTGTAATTTGAAATTAATTACATTTCTCTCTCTCTCTTTTCATTAAAAAAAAATGTTATGGAATTATGGTGAAATCATTAATATTGCAATTGGATAAAGAAAATTACCATAAATTTGTATTTATTGAAATTTTTATAAAGAATATCTATTCATGTGTTTAAAAATGATACTAATATTCGAAACTGATTTCCAAATTCATTGAAAGCAATCACTTCTTCACTTACAAAAAATTCACAAATTAATTTTTTTAATTATTTTTCACACACATTTTCAGACAGTTTGTTTCCAAATTCCCCGAGCTCTCAAAATCCTGCCCAACTCGTAGTCTACATTCGAGACCCGTTTCAACGAATACCGTTATAGCGAAAATCTCGTGTTAACGAACACTTTTCTAATCCCCCAGATACGTTTACGTAGGAATAATGAAAATATTTGCTTATTCCTTTTGTAACGAAATTTCGTTAAAACGAAGTGATTTCTGTGGTCTCTCGGAGTTCGCTCGTTATAACGGGATCCGAATGTATTTACTGCTTAAGAAAACTATTTTTTGGAAACAATCAATCATTTTTAACCCTTTGAATTCGCAAATAGTAGTAGATACGTTTCACCTCCACTCACTTTGCGCAAGCGAAGGAAAATTTCAGTTTTCTTTTATATAAGATAGATGGCGATCAAACAAGATAGATGGTCGTCCGAGCATGTCCCAAACGATTGGATTCAGGTCAGGAGAGCACGTTGGCCATTCCATACGCTGTATTGTTTCAGCTTCAAGCATGTTCTCCACCAGACGAGCTCTATGCGGTCGGGCATTATCATCCTGGAAAACAAAGGAATCTCCAATGGCTCCAGCGTAAGGGATGACATGAGGTCGCAGTATCTCGTCTGTATACCTTCGGGCCGTCAAAGTGCCATTCCGAATGATATGCAGGTCCGTACGTCCGCCTATGCTGATTCCACCCCATACCATCCAACCAGCTCGTCTGTATTGCGACCTTTCACGAACGAATGCGGTGTTATTTCGAGTGCCCCTGTCCCTCCATACCAGAACACGTAGAGTGTCACACTCCAGACTGAATCGGGACTCGTCTGTAAACAGCACTTGGCTCCAATCATGTTGCTCCCAATCTCGATGTTCAGCAGCCCATCTTCTTCGGGCCGCACGGTGGCGTGGGTACAACGGAATGCAGACCATTGGCCTACGTGCATAGAGCTCTCCCTCATGAAGCCGATTACGTACTGTTTGGCTGGACACCCTTCGTCCTGTTGCCAAGAGCAACCGTCTTTGCAGCTGCGTAGCATTCTCTGTTCTGTTTCGACGGGCTGTTAACCGTATATACCGGTCATCAGTTGCTGTAGTGGCGCGTGGCCGACCTTGCCCTGGTCGACGTCTAACATTTCCTGTTTCTTGGAATCGATTCCACAGCCTTGCAACAACACTTCTGGCGACTCCAACAGCGTCCGCGACACTACGTTGTGTTTGCCCGGATTCCAGACACGCCATGCCATGGATTCCGGTAAATCACGTTGTTGAGACATCCTCAAGTCACCTTGTCTCAAAAAAAAATATTGCGCAATCGAATTTCACAGTTACGGCAGTAAAACAGACGTTTCTGCAACATCCCGATTTCTGCCCTTATCTCCTTTTTCTGGTTTTTGACGTCATGAACTTTGATTTGCATATGAAGTTTTCTTCTTCCGTTTCCTGCTAGGCTTTAAATTATGGATGATTCATTTTATGTTACTTATCGGTATACATCTTTGCGTAATTTTGTTAAAACCATGTGCTCCCCTAATTGTTTTGAGCAGTGTATTTTTTGGCTGTCCGCAAATCAACTCTAATTTTCGCCAGTACGCGGAAATATGTAACTACTACTACCGGTCCGCAGGTTTGTAAATATTGAAGAACACCGACCAAGGCAACTGTCGCACTCGGCCATGTGGACACCAGGCCCAGCTGTTATCGATATCGATCACAGATAAAATCGATTAACGTCATCAGAAAAAACACCGTTTCTATTTCATTTCCACGCGACGTCTTTGGCAATAAAACTTCGGTAAAAATCGTGAGCTTTGTTTCCGATATTCTCTAGGGTTCCACAAAACAACATAAGATTCACGGTGGAGATTTCCTTTATATTCCGGGTCTCGGTAACTTTTATCGGAAAGGGCCATTGAACGGACTCGAGACGTAACGTCTACAGTAAAGACCCTTTATCATTGCTTACGCTTGCTGACCACTAGGGATTGGCTATCTGATCTCGTTCTTCCAAACGCTTCTCTTTGGCATTCGATACAGTAGAGGTGTTGTCTGTTGAATTTAAGAATGGGTGGAATTGAATACGTGGCGTATATACCACGTGATTATTTGTCCGAAATGTGCCCACATAACTATGTCATTCAGAACATGTCTTTCCAGAGATACTGTAGAAAAAGATTTGATGACAGTTCTCTGTTTTTGGATGCAAGCATTGAATTCACTGTAACTCAATACACAAAATTGAAGGCTTCCATATATGGTGCCATGATAAGAAAATAATTCCGGGATAAGGGTAACGTATCAACTTCCATCGGCAGTCCACATCTGTTACGTCAAGTTCCAAACTTTTCTTCAAAATCGGTAATTTAGGAATCCATATTTTCCATTTAAATCTTAAATCTAAACTTCCAGACGTTTGATCCTATGACTTCCCCCAGACGCTTCGTCTATAGCTATAATAGTTAAAATTAAAAAAAAAAAACCCATCTAAATCTGCAATTTTTAATTCCATATGCTTCATCTAAAATCTGGAATTTTAAATTTCAGATGTTTGAACCAGATCTGTAATTTTGAATTCCAGACGTTTAATTCAAATCTGTAAGGCCTATTATCTAACTCTATTGTTTTAAATTCCAGACGCTTTATAAATTATAACTTCAAATCTGTTATTTGAACTTCCAGACGTTTCATCCGAATTGTAAATTTCATATCTTCCGTCTAAATCAGTAATTTGAGTTTCCAGAAGTGTCGTCTAAATCTTAAATTTGAACTTCCAAAATTTTAGTCTGAATCTTTAATATCAATTGTCAGACGTTTCACCAGAATTTGTAACTTGAACATCCCGGCGTTTCACACTATGATCCTCCAGAAGCTTTGTCAAAATATGTGTCTTAAATTTCAGAGGCTTCGTCTGAAGTGTAACATTACAGATGAGATGCCATGGGGGACCCCCTCCTATAACCTCTAAAGATATACCTTCATTAATGTACATTCATTCTTCTTTACGAAACTCAAGAACTTTTTCCTCGAACTCTCTCCCAACCCCATCTCGTCTATTATCACCACAAAACCTGTGAATCACGACAGTAGCCAATTCTCGGCGGAAAAATACATCGTGAATATTTTGTATGTTTGCTAATTTCTTTCTTCCTTTTTTATTCAAAGAAATGTATTCCGGACTCTGCCACGAACATAGGCTGGAAGAGATCTCAGCAACAGTATAAGTCTAGTGGCGAAGTTCTGGCGTTCATTCATTCAGACGCCTCGTCTGAATCCATAATTTCAAATTTTATATTCTCCGTATGAATATGTAAATTCTAACTTTCAGACGTTTCATCCGAATTCGCAATTTCATATCTTCAGTCTGAATTTGTAATTTAATCCTAAAGAAGTTGTGCTTTACATCGGCAGCGGAAATGTTTAGAAATGACTAAAAAGTATTTCCCTGGACAGATCGTAAAGATCTCTTGGGAATACGTGATGATCACGTTATATATAAAAAAGTCGCTGTGGGATCGTTGACTGTCTGTTCAAAGATTACCTGGACTGTTACTGTTTCATCAAATGGTATCGTATAGGAAAATTTCTGGATACTATAAGTTTGGAATAGTAAGTATTTTAATTGAAGAAATAAATTTCTAAGCCTTCTAATTAACTAAACAGAAGGGATAGTAATGAGTATCGACAAATATATACCTTTCAAAACTGTCTTCAGTTCAGACCTGTAAAGTTTCCGTCGAAGTCAAATATGTGTTATCTGGAAAATGGAAACACCTTCAAGGCACGCTTCTATGCGATAAGGTCCGTTTTACTTCCAAAATTCGTGTTATCTTCTTCTTCTCAAGAAGGTAAGACCTTTAAACAAAGACCTTTATTCAGTGCGAAAAGTCCCGAGTGATTTCCGTACTTTCAGATATTGCATTTCATACTCTCAGAAATGGAAAATTAAGTTCCCTCCCTCTGGAAATTTTCATTCAATCTGAATGAAAACTTTCCACTTGTTTTTTGAGTATTATCTGACACTATGATATCGCATTCACTACGAAGACATTGCTTGTGAATTCCAATAATTGTTCAGAGAAAACGGCATCTTCGTCAAATATTTTCGTACCAGACTGCAGGGCCACCTTTGCCAGACGCGATGCCCCTTACTAGAGTAATGGCGTGGGGCCTGAGGCGTCTTAATAATTTCATTAATTATAGGCCTAAGATATGGCCAATTAGCCATATTTTATATATTCTATGAGAGAGGGGGGCGTCGGCCTTCAAAATTTATACATTATTACAAAATATTCAGTAATGCTGAAAAATATCGTACAAAAAAAAACGCAATTAAATGTAATTTAACAAAAAAAATTAATGATAATTTCGAACTGGAGAACATTTTAAATTTATGAAAGAAATTCTAAAACCAATTACAGTTTGGACCTAATAGAAGAAATTGATTGAGAATTAATAAAAATTAAGAATCGATGAATCGAATATTAGAAAACGTATTGACACAGGCAATTCTAGCAGCCATGAAAATTCAGAAAAAATTGAAAAATAATTCTACAATTCATGAAACTTCAGGAAAAATAAAAAAAACTAAGAGAAATAATTCTATAATATTGATGAAAATTTAGAATAAATGGAAGAAATAATTTTAGAACACTGATAAAATCTGAGAATAAATGGAAGAAATAATGGCGCCTGGCAATCTATTGGTTAGGGAACTAGCTTCTCACTGTGCTGAACTGGGTTCGAATCCCGGTTCGGGCACGGATGTTTACTAACGCTAACGAATTCCCTGGACGGATCATGCTGATCCCTTGGGAATACGTGAGGATCACGTTATTATTAAAAAAAAAAAAAATAAATAATTCCAGAATTGAAGAAAATTCATATATTATGAAAAAAAAATGTTTCTCTCTTGCTCTATGAAAATTCCTAATTCCATAACGAATGAATATTCAGAATTTAAGAAAGAAATAATTCCAGAATTGATGTTTCAGAAATTCAGAATTTCTGAAGTATAAATTATTGAAAGGGCCACAAAACGCGGGGTCTGGTGCACATCCCTTAGAGCGGCTCTGCCGGAGTGCTAAGAGTATCCTTAGCAATACAGATCCACCAATTGTCATCAACCGATACGTTTAATGAATGTCTTTGTGAGCACATGAGTTTTCGCGGAGAGAGAAGAAATGGCCATTGTCCACAAAACAAATGTCGAGTGTTAACATTTCTTCTTACCGGCTTTGACGTTTGCTTCATTTCATGAAGAACGAAAAATCGTGACGTTTGGCGATTATTGAACGACCCTGTCTTTAAATAGCCACGAACAAAATGCATGCCTAGACAGAATTCATTCAACGCGTATTAAAAAGAGCTCTTTTCTATAAAAACGTATCGAATTTTTGTAGGTTAACTATTACGTACCTCTTAAATAATCAGTTTCCTATTCGTTATTTTTGTCTTTTCTGTAATCAATTATATTATTTTATCTGTATTGATTAATTGTCATATAAACCCCTTTATTTGTCACGAAAACAGTTAATCACTTGGTCCCTCACTCGTATTTAGTGACTCACACGGTCACTCTCCTTATGAGTTAATTACCCCAGCTCGGCGAATGTGATTCGTCATACGGGGGTTCCCCGAAGGGGGAACATAAACATTCTACCCCGGGAGCACCATTGGCTGCCGAGGTTAACAAATCACCTTACAAAACAATTTACATTGCATTACATTTATAATAACATAACAAAAGATTACTACTACTATTACACAGCTCACGTCATGCCTCGGGCAGCACCATTAACATGACGCGAGCAGGAATTTTATGCTCCCGAGGTTATTACATAAGACACTATTTATACGTCATCATCGTTTTAATAAATATGTAAACATGAATATACATGCGTTTTATCAGTCTCCCAAATGGTGAATATGTGATCCATTCATATTAACTAACATCGACTGGAGCATACACTAACGCAAATCAGTTCGACATTATATAAATTTATACAAGTAATATGACATGAATAAATAAAATTCCTATAATAACATGAATATGTAACGCATGTGTATATGTAACATGTGTATACAGTAACATGCATATAGCAATATGCATGTTACTGTATACTGATAATACATACACATGTTATTCCTGAGCCATATACATATACTTACATATACACATGCATATATATCTTCTACTATCTTACTCTATTTGTTTCTCTTGGGAGCATTTCATTCTGTTCCCAAGTATGTTTACATTGCCAAGCCTATTACATCAGGAAGAAGGGTTGTTGTTTCGTGGTTTTTAATCAGTGCCGTAATTGGAATGTTAGTGTTGTCACTCTCCTTATACAGTCAATGATACACTCACTTGGCGACTCATACCACCAGGGTAGGCGAGATTCCTATTGTCATGTCCTCTGGTATTTCTTTCCTTACACCAATGCTTCTAGCGTAGCCCGAACATATCTCTTCTCTTCAGGGTAGCCAATCACGTCAATGGCGATGGACCGACGTTGAGGAGTTTAGGGGTGCACCAGTCCGCGGGCAAGACAAGCGATATTTCTTGTCTGCTGTGGTGGTCGAGTGATCAGTGACGAACTTGCATCGAGGAGACCCGAAACCGACCATGGCCCTCGCTCTGTCCCCATAAGAAATATAAGCTGGTCACCCAGAGGGTTTGGGCCATGGTGGAAGAGCGATGCAACGTCCGGAGCACTAAGCACGGAAAGACCACCAACGGGTAAGAGGACAAAAGTTGAGGTTACATGGGCAGGTGCATACGCACGTCGCCAGCAGGTCACGAAGTGGGCCCACAAAAAAATATAGACACGCTGAGACTATAGATAACTATAGAGACATGTTTATATATAACATATATAAATACAGTCAAATCTCGTTAGTGCGTCACCCGGTTAACATGTCACTCCGTTTACCGGGTCACTTTTTGGAAGTCCCAATTGTCCTCAGTTAGGAATTGGCACAGCTATGGCTTACTCCGTTTAACGAGTCACTTCGCTTACTAAGTCATATTTTTACCTCCCAAGAGTGACTCATTAACGAGGTCTGACTGTATATATATTGTTACGAACTATCAACGATAGATTGCGCAAGTCTTTATCGCAATCTTCTGATGGCTCTCAAAATGTCGAAATCAATTGATACCGGTTTCGGTCTAGCGCAGAGGCATGCGATTGGCGGAGAATTAGCGGGAACATTCTAGAAAGCCCTGCCCCTCCAGACAGTGGTCCAACCCCTCCGTACAGTAGTGCCGCCGACTGGGAAACTGTAAAATATAATTTTGTGGAATGTTCTTTTTCTCGAAGTTTCTCCGGGGTTATAAATACCGTGGCGCTCACAAGATGGCAGACTCAAAGAGACTCGAATAGAGAGAGACTGGATGAAAAATCAGCCGTGTTTAAACTTTGTGAGAAAGTTGTTAGCTCTTTGATTACATTGTAAATACGTGTAAATTGCTGTTCTGTAAATAAATCTGTGTTTGTCCGTCGAACCGCTTCTTGTTTTGCAATCTCGAAGTCTTGTGAAAAATTATCCGCAACAATATATATATATACAAACATATAAACACTCATATATATAATATATACAAGGCAGGAGACATTATTCATTGACAGCAACGGTAATCAAGAAACTTCATTGTCTATCAGAAGCCGCGCACAAAGGCACCGTGAGACGACCCGAAAATATCTCATCTCATCTCACCCGGGTTCGAGCGCCACCGTCACCACAGTGGTGGTCGGCTGAAGTTGGCCTTCTGTGGTTCCCAAATTCGAGGGGCAAATGCGAGCCGATCTCCCCGTTAAAAAGTCTCGCCAAAGAGAGCAACAGATCTACAAACAGTACAAATATTCAGTCATTACACTTCACTTCTGAAATATAGATTACGGCATTGAAAAATCAGCCACAACACTATATACGCACTCAGACTTCACAGTCCATGTTCAATCCATGGTTCATCCGCGACTTCACAGAACAGTTCAGTGAGGATATACTTACTCTTATAAAATAACCGCTTGAAATAGGCACACAAATGGATAACTCCAGCTTTTGCCACGATGATTCAAACAAATGTTTGGCGACGCACACTTTGACAACATAAAACTCACAGCAGTGTTTCTCAGAGTTCGTGTTCTTTCTTGGCTGCCATCTGGACGACAACGCTCGTCAAGAAACTACACGTACAATAACGTATTTAGGTGTAACTCATGACCATATCATACAATCCTTTGAATTTTGGTTCATAACAACAACATCATTAGCGAAATGTACTTTGAAAAATCACAGATTATTTCATTAACAAAATTTTTTGCAATCGTGTTTCGAATACTACGGGTGTTGCATGGGGTAATAAAACGCTCAACGATATTCAAGTGGAAGACGTGGAGGTCCTAAATCTTCTAAGAAATGTATGTGCAAGCAAAGCACCAGGACCAGATGATATCTATCCCAGGGTTCTCAGGGAAGGTGCTAATGAATTGTTGGGGCCAGTCGCACAGATATACAGGAGTAGTGTTGCTGAGGGTATCGTCCCGAGAGATTGGAAACTGCGTTGTTCCGATATTTAAGAAGGGTAGTAGAGAAGTGGTGTCTAATTATCGTCCAGTGAGTTTGACGAGCTCCCTCTCGAAAATTTTGGAAATTATCATCAAAAGGCAGTTTGTGAAGTGGATAGACGAGAATAATGTATTGTCGGATAATCAGCATGGGTTCAGGAAGGGGAAGTCATGTGTAACTAACCTCCTTTGCTTCTATGATTACGTGACTAAGGCTTTGGGTAAGAGCAAAAATGTCGACGTTGTTTACCTTGATTTCCAGAAGGCATTCGATCGGGTCCAACATGGCAAACTCTTGAAGCGTTTACACGAGATTGGAATAGGGGGCAACTTGCTGAATTGGATAGAATCGTGGTTAAGAGATAGGTCGCAACGAGTTATGGTGAACGGGGAATTCTCTGGTTGGACAGACGTCACAAGTGGAGTTCCTCAGGGAAGTGTCCTTGGCCCCATACTTTTTTCACATTTTATCGACAAACTCGATCAGGGTATCGATGGAATTACTAGCAAATTCGCAGATGATGTGAAGCTAATGGGGGTAATCGGAAATGAAAGCGATAGGGAGTTGCTCCAGACCAACTTAAACAAGATTGCAGCATGGGCAAATGAATGGAGCATGACGTTTAGCGTAGATAAGTGCATGGTCGCTCATTTTGGTTCGAACAACCCACGGTTCTCTTACGAGTTGAATGGTGTCACTATCCCGGATGCAACTAGGGTCACCGATTTGGGAATTCTCATTGACGAGCGACTTAAGTTTTCTGAACATTGTTCAGCGGTTGTCAAAAAAGCGAATAGAATGCTTGGTCTCATTTTCAAAAAGGTCTCTTCGCGTTCTCCTAAAGTCATTCTTCCGCTTTTTCGAGGCTTAGTTCGTCCTGGAATGGAGTATGCTGTAAGGTTTTGGGGACCATACCTACAGAGGGACATAGACTTGGTTCAAGGGGTGCAGAGAAGAGCTACGCGTGTCCTTATTGGCACACAGGGCTTGCGTTATGAAGAAAGACTTCATTTTTTGAATATGTTTACATTGGATGAACGCAGGTGTCGAGGAGATATGATCGAAGTGTTCAAAATTTTCAATGGGATGGATAGGATGGACCATGAACTTTTAGTACACCGCCAATCGACTGCTTTTACAAGGGGACACCAGTATCGATTGGTTAGGGACAATGCAAGGTTATGGTGTCGCAGGGAATTTTTCTCCATTAGGGTGGTTAATAAATGGAATAGCTTACCCCCGGAGGTAGTAAATTGTAACACAATTGACACGTTTAAAAAGAAATACGATAAACATGTTGGGGTAAATCGAGAAGCTATCCATTCTTAGAATAAGACAACCATAAGTATTCTTTATGGGCGTTGTATAATATTTTATCATGTGTATATATTGTTTGTAATTTGTGTTTAATTGCATTTTTAATTGGGTTGCTGTATTTTTGAAACATATGACAACCATATTTTTATGGGCATCTTTTTATCAGCCACCTCGTTGGGCATTTTGCCTGTTGTGGCGTTGTATTTGTATTTGTATTTGTATTTGAATATTACGTGAATTTTGCCAAATATTTGACGTAAAAATGACTTTTGCACAGAAAATGACATAAGTAGACCAAACTTTGTTACTGTTTCCACAGTTTCGAGACACTTCTCCTATTAAAAAAAAGTGTTATTAAAGTTCAATCCAGTACCATTTTGTAGAAAAGTGACTCTCGAACGGAGTCGCATATTTTAAAAACGACCCTGTAAATTAAGAAGTGGTGACTAAGCCCTCTTTTATTTTGCACTTGGGCTGTGACACTGTTGACATGGCAGCTGACAGTTTTTTTCTGTATAAATCTGTCTGGTTTCCGTAGAAATGCGTCATTATCATCTAGGGTTCTGCAGAATAGCCTTATAAGTACCGAGGGTTCCGCGAGAAGTTTCATTACGTTGGAAACCCCTGCTCTAAAAAAATGTCGAAGCTGGTTTGTGGAACTTATATAATTATATACACGTAACCCTTTTTCCTATATATCTCTAAATATCACTTAAATTGAACAAACTGAATAAATACGGTGTCCGGAAATCCACCAACATTTCACCGCAACACACAATTTACTGCAATTAAAATTCACCGACATTTGATACAAGTGAGTGAGTGAGAAAATAAGCGAGCGAATGAGAGAGCAAGATTAAGTGAGTGGATGGGCGAAGCGTGAGTGAACAATTAAGTGAGTGGTTGAGCGAAGCGTGAATGAGCAATCAAGTGAGTGGTTGAGCGAAGCGTGAATGAGCAATCAAGTGAGTGGTTGAGCGAAGCGTGAATGAGCAATCAAGTGAGTGGTTGAGCGAAGCGTGAATGAGCAATCAAGTGAGTGGTTGAGCGAAGCGTGAATGAGCAATCAAGTGAGTGGTTGAGCGAAGCGTGAATGAGCAATCAAGTGAGTGGTTGAGCGAAGCGTGAATGAGCAATCAAGTCTGTCTATAAATAGCTCACTCTGTCACTCACTTGGTCGTCTCCGCCCTGTCGCTTATTCCCTCACCAGGTCGCACACACTGCCACTCTGATTCACAAACTAATCTACGACTGATTCGATAACGACTCGGTTACTCACTGCCTTACTTGATCGGTCATCACTCAATCACCAACTTGCTAAATCATTAGCTCACTCACTCGGGTCGAGCTGCTGTCGGTGAACTGTTAGTAGATGAATTTTCCAGGGAGTGAATTTTCCTAACGCTAAATTGCACGACGGTGAATTTGTTTTCAATTGTTGTCGGTGAATTTTCTCCCTGAGATGAACCAGCTTATTATTAACGTAGAGCGGGGGTCACGGTTGGTCTGGAGGTGAATTTTCTCTGAATCTTAAATACGATGCTGAAAACATTATTCAAAGACGGCGAGTTGAAAACATGTTTCCGCTCGAGATACACATATTAATCATAGAAAATCCTCTCTTTCATAGGTATTAATTTCTAATTCTAAATTAAATTTATATTCTTTCCAATTTCTGAAGAGAATTTGTTTTTCTCCGGAAAACAAAATTTGCGTTCGGAATTTCTCCGAATATTTGCGGTAGGTTTCATCCTTATTTTCTAAAACTCGCATAATTATATTTATTCCTGATCATTTCCATCGTTGTCTGCGTTATTTTCGTTCTTGTTGTTATTATTAAATATTGGTTTTCATCGAACGTTCGAGAACGTCATTCAATTCTTCCTTACATCAAAGCGTGGTGAGAAAATGAATTTGAAATAACGAAATTATAATCCTTCGCTGCTTATGAAATATTCATTGAATGTTGAAGTGGGATTGAAATATTTTCAAGTCCCTTAATTAAATACAAGGTATTTTGTGCAGGAAAAAACAATTGAAAAGCTCACACGACGACACTATTTCGCTCAATTTCAAATACAATTTTTATTATATATTTCGTTGGGATTATCATTTTTTGAAATTCCTGTTCCGAAAGAAGAAATTTTATTGACTGCTTATTGTATATGACCGTTATGTTATGCGGTAAATGTGATAAATCCGGTTATTACATACATTTACGTCCGGTTTATTAACGTTGGTAAATTCTAATTAATGTTCTAAAAAAGTTACTATTTTTACTGGTGACTATGCATAATACCCAAGCGTCACGTAAAGATGATAAATCATACTATATGATGTACTCTCACATGACAATTCACACATATATTGTATCATTTTATCGAGGCACGATCGTAAAATTTGTTATCATTATATCAGGGTTCGACTATATTAATCCCACATCAACAAGGTTTAACTGAATTTTTTAAAATAAGATTATTTTTATGGCTTGCAAACTGTATTATGATGATCATGACTATAACAAATTAATTACAGTCACATATGAATATATTAATCTTACGTATTTCTTAAACATATGCGTTTTTTGGTGACATATTTTTACCCATTATGTGACTTGTAGACCTCTATTTTCCGCCATTGGTGCAATTTTCAGAGATAGCTGACAACTTTGCAAAGTTTCGACATATTTTTGACAATTTTTTTGGCTGAAATTGGCAAATTTACATGCCTTTGACTATGTTTCTTTGGAGATAATTGGCGAGGTCTCGTATTGATCCATTTCCCGTAATTTTATGAAGGAAATATGGTCAACCTACATACAGGGTGGGCAAAAAGTCCGAAGGAACTTTGAAAAAGAATAAAAACCGGAAAAGTGAATGGAAAACGGTTTGCGATGCGGAACGCATCGCTAGGTCACGGGAATTTCTTTAAGACAGGAAAAAAACTCGAAAAACAGCTGGTACGAGCAACTTCGGTGGAAATATACAAACGAGACGGTTAATTACCCACAGAATCGGAAGGCCCTGTTGATAGATAGGGGGGGGGGGAGGAGGCATGGCTGTCGTACTGGGGAGGGGGGTTGAGATAGGATTTTTTACAGTAAAAAAAAAACGAAAAATTGGGAAACCCACAGCCTGAGAAAATCGGCTGATGTTTCCAGCAAAATTGTAATGGAAAATGGCATGAGTATTTCTTATCACTTATAACCTTGACGGTCAAAGCCGTCTTCATCGCTTATCGTGTTTCGCCACAAAGAGTACCGTAGCTGTCACACTGTCTCACGTAGTTGTTTCTAATATCTTTTCTAGCTGTTGTTTTTCGATAGTTTTACATATTTATTTATATTATATATATATTTATTAATATTGCGTATAATTCATATACATATATGTTACGGTAAGAGCCCGGAGAGTGGTAAAACCAAGTCGAGTTGGTGAAAGCCCGAAAAACGCTTGTAAACAAATACATTTCGGACTTTTACCAAGCACTTTGGTAAATGCTGAGATTTAGCAACTTTCATGAAAATTAGTAAAAACGCGAATTTTCTAATTTTCATAAATTTGAAAGCTTGTCATTTATTAATTACAATGATCCTGATGCTAATTAAAAACGTAATTAAATAACTAATTAGTCATTCAAATTCGTGTAAATTAGTAAAATTGCGAATTTAGTAATTTTTATAAATTTGAAAGCTTCTCATTTATTAATCACAACGATCCTGGTTCTAATTAAAATCATAACTAATTAAGTAAATAGCCATTCAAGTTCGTAAAAATTAGTAAAAATTCCGATTATCTCATTAATTTTCGTAAATTAGAAAATTTTTTGCATGGGATACAATTTTATTACTTGATTAACTTTTAATGTTTTTTCACGGACTTAACACTCTGTATGTGAACCGCTATTCACTGACGCTGCTAATTTAATGGTTGTTTTTAAGCAACTACACTGCTGGCCACCCAAATTGCAACACCAAGAAAGACAAGAGATATCGCAACAATATTTATTTTGTAGATAACATGTTGACCAAGCATCAAATGATTAAATTTATAGACTTCTGTGAAGTGTGGTTCCTGCCAAAATCAGTAGCCAGAATAGCCGCCATTGTTGGAGATCACCGCTTCCACACGCCTCGGCATTGATTCAAAGAGACTTTGGATGTGTTCTTGGGGTACAGCAGACCAAGCAGCTTCCACGCGTTGCCAAAGTTGATCTGGTGTGGCAGCTGGGGATGTAATCTGGGTCAATCGTTGAGCAACCATGGACCACATGTTTTCTATCGGCGAAAGATCCGGAGAGCGAGCTGGCCAGGGAAGCAATTCAATCTGGCGATTGACGAAGAACCTTTGGACAATGCGTGCCACGTGTGGTCACGCATTAATGACGCGTCAGTAAAGACAATTTCATTCCATTGTGCCGTCCACATCCTTCTTTCATCGCACCATTGGCGGCGGAGACGTCTGTGGTTCTGCGTCAAGGGTAGACGAAGCAATGGACGTCTTGCGGACAGACCACTCTGCTGTAAACGGCGTCGAATGGTACGCGCAGACACTGGATGATGCGGTACAGACTGAATGTGCTGTGCTATGGTTCGTGATGTGGCTGAGCGATCCGTCACTGCCATACGCCTGTCATCACGTGAAGTGGTGCTCTGAGGTGGATGCGATCGAACACGTCGGTCCGTCGTACCCTCCTGCATCCAACGATCACATATCCGCATTACAGTTGTTTGGTTTCGTCCAACACGACTACCGATTTCCCTGAAAGATAATCCACAATCTCGGTAGGCCACTATCCTTCCTCTGTCGAACTCGGATACTTGATCAAAAGATGATCGCTGTTTTCTACGAGGCATAATTGATCGTTTTTTTGAAAAAACCACAAGAAAAACACAATTGCCGTACTTCAAATCGTCGAAATCTCCAAGCCTTAAATAGCGCTTTGAAGTGGCGCCACAGGCGCGCGTGATGTGCGTCTGCGCTGAAATTCTAATCATTTGCATATCTCACCTCCGCTGATGCATGTTGTTAATTTCATATTATTTGCATGCTTCCTTCAGGGTGTTGTATTTACGGTGGCCAGCAGTGTATTTTGTCATTTACTGATCTCTACCTAAGTAGTGAAGCCAAGACGAAGTCGGTACTTCGCACCAGCTAGCAGCGGAGAAACGGCAACTGCTAATTTATTCACAAGTAAAGCAATTTGAAAATGCCGAAATTAGCCACAAATGATATTTCAATATCACTTGATGTGTTGTGTGTGTGTGTGAACGGTGATTTTTTTTTTTTTTTTTAAAGAAAAATCCATTACATTCTGCGGTTTCTGGTAGAGAAAAGTTCGGAACATAAGAAATGACATATATATTGGATTTCGTAATTTTTCGACTTTGTGGGACATGAATGTTTCCTGAGAGAGACAGAAATGAAAAGCCCAACAAATGCCAAAGAGAATTCTGAAGTGTTTGGCAAACACTTGAATCCGCAGCAGCGGTTATTATATAATAATGAATGATATTTTATCTATAAAAGTGCATTTTTGTTTCTCTTCTGAGATGTTTCGAAGAGTTAATTACTTCTTATCGGATTCCGTGTTTGCTTCACACACTTCGTGGAAACAAAACGTCTACCTTTGAGCACTTGTTTGAAGAACGAATCGTCGTCAGATAGCAATTTATAAAATAGATTGTCACGACGGAATTCTTTCTCTTTTTTTTAACCCTTGACTGGCTTTGCGAAAATTCTGTGCGTAACTGGCATCGTGGGGTCATTTTGACCCCAGCAAGTATTAACCCTTTGCGGTCGATGCCGCCAGTCTGGCGGAGTGATGTCATTCATGATCGCCCGGCGAGTGACATGGCGATCGAGGCTAGCAGTGATGGTTACTCGTGGGAAATTTCCCATATTCGTGAGAAAAATTGGTCAAAATTTGCCCAAGTGGGAAATTTCTCAGTTTAAAAATTCATTAAAACTGAAACAAAAGGTAAATTTGAATGCGGTTTGCGAGAAAGGCATTTTCACGAAAGTAATTTTTTCTTTTGGTACAGAAAAAAATTTAATTGCAATTTTTGTCCATAGAGTACCAGGGAAATCAGTTCAGAAGGGAGTGATTGGACTTGAATCTTCCTTCAATCTCTTCTGTGCAGGGTTGCCAGACGTCCTCTTACGTTTCGGAAAATTCGCCTTTTTTCCCCTCCTTGTCGGGTTCTGTTTTTCTAGAGCAAATTTCTTTTTCCCCTCTTTGAAACTTACATGTCTTCATTGATATGAGTATTGTGTTTTTCTTCCACACGGCATTGACCAATAGCCGTCGAAATTCCCAATTTTTTAGTTTTTGCTTATTTTTAGCGGTTTTGTTAGCAATTACTACGTAGGTTTCGACAAGTAAAAAAATTATCTTGAAAACTTTTTGCGTGGTATGTGAAAATATATTTGGTATACAGGGTGTAAGTCTTATTGCGACCTTTACCTCATCAACCATTGGCCGTAGAAGTATGGTTTCAAATTTAAGAATAAAATGCCCAAAATGAGTTCAAGAATCACCTTGTACCAGTTATGAGAGTTATTATACGGTGTGTCACAAAATAAAAAAAATTAAATTTTTATACGGTCCCCCATGTCCTCTAGTTTCCAGTTAGAAAGTTGTTTCCCTTCGTCACGCGAGGCCAACAAAAAAACCCCATGTTTCCAAGTGCAATATTCGTTGAGACACTTGCATTTAAAATCTGAGAAAAATTTGGGAAAAAAAACCGCATCAGTTTGAAAAAAATGATTTGTCCGTTAGTTTATGCTTTTCTTTCCCAACTTTTCTCAGACTTTAAATTAAAATACCTCAGCGAATATCGCACTTAGAAACGAGGAATATTTTTTGTTGGGCCCCAGGAGAGACAAGACAACAACTTTCCAATTGGATTGTTAAAGGACAATTTACCCATATAAAAATTTAGATTTTTTTTCATTTTATGACACGCTTATATTCACTTTCAAAACAGGGTAAGCACATTTTGAGCATTTTTGTTGAGTTGGAACCTTACCTCCCGACGAACGGTTAATGAGGTAAAGGCCGCGTCGGCACTTAGGCGACACCCCGTATAATACTGCATCAAAAATATAATTACTATTAGCGCTATCTACTGGCTAATTTGGATGAACAGACTACAGGTAGCTTCACAAGCTTTCCTACGGGTATCAAAATATTATTATTGTAAACGATAAAATAAAATACAATATGTGTACAAAAATAATTTCACATAAATATATAATTCTTAAAATAACTTAAAACTAACAATTAAATTTCTTTTGGGTTTCTAAATTATATATAAAAAAGTTACTTTATATAATATACATTACCTGGCCGTTTAAACCTATTAATTCATGATGCAGTTGCAATTGCACTGTTGAATGTAAGTAAATCATTAGTCAAAGTGTGGCATTAGGGGTTGCTGTATAAAATGATTAGAATTATACGTCATTATCTAGTAGCAAGAACTTTTATGTAAAAATCAATGACACAATATCTATAGCACAAGGCAGTGTTTTAGGACCTTGTCTTCACAATTATCACAGGATTTTCCAGTGGCCATTGAGGGTATTACTGCGCTGTACGCAGACAATTCAATGATAATTTGTACAGATAGAAAACCACAGAAGGCATTAAGTAATTTACAAGAATTAATTGTGATCAAGTCGAAAAACATGGTGCGAAAACATCAGAGTTGAACTTATGCAGACAAGACAGTATTTATGGGGATCACAGGAAAACTAGATCTACCCCCAGATGCCGGAATATTGGTTGAGGGGAAATTCATTGAACCTGTTATAAGTACTAAATACCTGGGAATAATAATTGACAAACGATTGACATTTGTGCAACAACGCAATTATGTAATACAAAGAGCAGACGCAGCAAAACACACTTTAAAACGCATACTTGCAAGCAGATCAACATTGACAATGAAGAACAAATTAAATGTATACAAAATGGCTATCAGATCCATACTTTTATGTGCTGCACCAGTGTGGCTCTACTCGAGCAATCAACACATGGTTAAATTAGAACAATATCAGAACAAAACAATAAGAGCTATGCTGGGAGCCAATTGGTTCATCAGAAACAGAAGTATCAGAAACGATACAAGAATGCCCACCATACACGCCTTTGCTCAAAAGCTGTCTAATAATCTCTTCCAAACTCTTGAAGAGTCAGAATACCAACATCTTAGGGAAATATCTACTTACCCAAAAGATCAATATCAGCTTTTTCCAGACAAAAAAAGTTTTTGGTTATGAAAAGACCGGAGGTGTACCGGGATGGCGAAAAATGTATATAAACTATATATATATAGTGTAAATAATTAGACCAACTGCAAAATATCAAATTTTGTAGATAATATATATATTTAATCAAATAATCATAATTAACTGCATTTAATAACATATAATCGCATTTATTAATATGATATATATAGTTAACGCTAAGTATAAAAATTAGAGTATGTAATACATGCATTATGACGAATGATTAATGTTAAAAAAATAGCATTAATTATAATCTAATGACGTCCTAACAGGCTGATGAAGTGACATTCTGTCACTGCCCTATTGAGTGACTTTCTGCTTTTTATTTCCCCTCCTACCTGCTAAAGCTTTCTTTTCCCTCTAGATTGACAATCCAATATGGGTAATATTATATAAACTCTAAGTAGTTTAAAAATAAAAAATATACAACCATGGCGAAAATCGCACTACTGGCCCAGGATGGCTAAGAAATGACTCAGGAGTATGCACTGTTTGCCGATTTCAGTCAGAACCCACAGGCCACTATGTCATATTCAGGAACTATTAAAAAAGTGAGATTAATCGGAAATTTTTTTTTTATAATTGTGCTTTTTTTTCTCTCTATTATTTGCGTTTTATTTTGTCTTGAACGAGTGTCGGCGGCGTTTGAATGTTCGTATTAAGGGAAGATATTGCAGCATATATATATATATATATATATATATATATACACTGCTCGAAACAATTAGGGGAGCACATGGTTTTAACAAAATTACGCAAAGATGTATACCGATAAGTAACATAAAATGAATCATCCATAATTTAAAGCCTAGCAGGAAACGGAAGAAGAAAACTTCATATGCAAATCAAAGTTCATGACGTCAAAAACCAGAAAAAGGAGATAAGGGCAGAAATCGGGATGTTGCAGAAACGTCTGTTTTACTGCCGTAACTGTGAAATTCGATTGCGCAATATTTTTTTTTGAGACAAGGTGACTTGAGGATGTCTCAACAACGTGATTTACCGGAATCCATGGCATGGCGTGTCTGGAATCCGGGCAAACACAACGTAGTGTCGCGGACGCTGTTGGAGTCGCCAGAAGTGTTGTTGCAAGGCTGTAGAATCGATTGCAAGAAACAGGAAATGTTAGACTTCGACCAGGGCAAGGTCGGCCACGCGCCACTACAGCAACTGATGACCGGCATGTACGGTTAACAGCCCTTCGAAACAGAACAGGGAATGCTACGCAGCTGCAAAGACGGTTGCTCTTGGCAACAGGACGAAGGGTGTCCAGCCAAACAGTACGTAATCGGCTTCATGAGGGAGGGCTCTATGCACGTAGGCCAATGATGGTCTGCATTCCGTTGACCCCACGCCACCGTGCGGCCCGAAGAAGATGGGCTGCTGAACATCGAGATTGGGAGCAACATGATTGGAGCCAAGTGCTGTTTACAGACGAGTCCCGAGTGTGACACCCGACGCGTTCTGGTATGGAGGGACAGGGGCACTCGAAATAACCCCACATTCGTTCGTGAAAGGTCACAATACAGACGAGGTGGTTGGAATGGTGGAATCAGCATAGGTGGACGTACAGACCTGCATATCATTCGGAATGACACTTTGACGGCCCGAAGATATGCAGACGAGATACTGCGACCTCATGTCATCCCTTACGCTGGAGCCATTGGAGATTACTTTGTTTTCCAGGATGATAATGCCCGACCGCATAGAGCTCGTCTGGTGGAGAACATGCTTGAAGCTGAAACAATACAGCGTATGGAATGGCCAACGTGCTCTCCTGACCTGAATCCAATCGTTTGGGACATGCTCGGACGACGCATTGCTGCGCGACCAAGGCCGCCTGTTACTGTCCGAGACTTGCAGATTGCACTTCTTGAGGAGGGGAACAGTATTCCCTAAAGTCTGATCGATAACCTCATCGCATCCATGGCAAACAGGTGTGCAGCAGTCTTAGCTGTTCGAGGAGACCACACGCCCTATTAAAACTCATGCATCATGTCTAAACAGTACTTTTTTTTATCGTTTACATGTCACCAAATTGTTGCCCTAAATCATCTTTTCATGTTTTTTCCATATTTTCAAAGAATTAAAGCTTAATTCCAAATTTTTTTACGTCTTTTTTCTGTATTGTGCATTGATACGCGTGTACTATCCATTGTATGCCAATACGTGGCTGTCTCGCACGGTTTTCTTCACTTTTTTGCTTGCTCCCGTAATTGTTTTGAGCAGTGTATATAACCTGTCTTTAAGGGAAATAAACGTCGGGGACCCGTGATTTTAGCGTCAAAATACATATTTCAAAACCTAGATTAAACAGAACCGGTGTAACGCGATATCGGAAAATAAAATTATGTGTCCTCTTAAGTCTCTTTCACATGTGCAAATTCATTAGTTTTAGCACCCTCTTGACGACTTTTTTCCTACGTATAAGGAAAGAAATGGGCAGTAGTCATTGGGGAAAATTCTTGAAGCGGGTTTTAAACCTGCTTTTTCTATTTCCTATCTGAACGGTGTTTTAAGGTATCCGACTACGCGTTCGAGAGCACGTTTCTATAGAATATATACTCTAGTATATACCAGTGTTTCCCAACCGGTGTGCCCCGGCACCCTAGGGTGCCGCGAGATATTTACGGAGATAAATAAAAAAATATTACAGTCCACTTAAGTTCTTAAAACCAAAAATAAATTAAGTCGAATTGATTACTCTCATGCATGACTGACTCATCTGATAAATTGCCATCTGGTGGCAATGACAGCAATGTGAGCTTTGGCCTGAGTTAGGTCTGGCTGTCCATGTACGGCCCCGTTCAGCCAACAACATCTATAGCAGAAAGGATAAGCGCGAAGCTCGTGACGTCACTGAAGAAGTCCATTTTACCTATAATCATTGGATATAATGAAAAAAAAGGGTAAAGATATCGCATGCGTCGGCCTGCTAAACCCAATGTATACAAGTGAAATATACTTCGTCAGTGACGTCACGGGCTTCGTGCGGAGGCTTTCTGCTATATGTGGTGTTGGATCAGCGCACGTGGGCTATAAGAAAAGAGTATTCGTTGGCTTTGTAGTTTATTGGTCTAGGACGCTCACCCGGCAAGTGAAAGAGCACGGGTTCTGTTCCCAGCAAGGCCAGTTGAGTTTTTTTTCTTGGATTTATCTTCACATCGGGCAGCTGTCGAAAACTTCGTAGTAATTGCGATGATAGCATAACATAAGATAATAGAGTGACATCACCTTCTCGGTTAATCATAAAGATCTAATTTTTTAACATTTATCAAGAGGTATGCACACAATATAAATGCACTTTCTATCTCTTTTTCCACTGGGAATCTCGACTGAGTTGTCTCACCATTTGATTTCGCAGACAGAGCGGAGGAAATAAATTTCACTGCTTACGAACGAGATGAATTTACTGATCTTTGCTGTTATTCCACACTCAAAGGTAAGAGTGAGGTGTTGGCTGCTTTTGTTTGTTGGATTGAGAGAGGAACATCCTAATCTAATGAAGAAAGCAACGACATATCTGTGCGAGCAAGATTTCTCTGCTATGACGCCAGTAAAATACAAAGCAAGAAATAGACTACTACTATTTAAGCGTAGGCTGCATGCAGCTCGCACAAATTGCTCTACAGAATTTCTAACGAATTGGTACATGCCGGAATAAGTGTGTATGTGTTGTGAATCTAATGTTAATATGGTCGCCTACCTTAAATATATATATACCTTTTGAATATAGTCGGATACCTTAACGAGAAAATTTTCCACAGTTGTCAAAAAATTATCTTTCGGGTTAAGTAAAATAATAGTGTTCCAGGGTTTGTGAAAATAGGCACATCCCAACTATAAAATTCAATATCTTAAACTTTTAATAGAAAAGTTTGTTACGTGTTCGTTATAGAAACAGCTAAAAAATTTTATCACAATCCTGATCACAAGAGCCTGATTGCACTAAACATTTCATCTATAGATGGCACTGTACTCTGCTCCAAATCAGATTTGTTAAGTCAGCTTTGCATTTGCCGAATTTCTTGAAGAATCGTTATCTTGATTGAGAAAAGTAGAGATGCGTGAGTGTTTGTGCTTGTACGGGATACATAAACCCGCATTTCAGGGCCAATGAAAGTTCGTTAACTGTAGCCATCTATCGTTGAAATCAATAATTGCATTATTTCTTCAGACCTGAAAGTTAAAATTTTACCGGCTGTCCAAACAAACATCCAAAGAATTCTTTCTCAGCCACCTCGTTGGGCATTTTCCTGTTGAGGGCTTGTATTTGTACTCAGTTTCAATGTTGGGAGTGCCCTTTTCCGGACACCTTGTACGTATCTACCAATTTCAACCAGGAATAATTTAAATTTAAATTTAAATTAATTTAAATTAATTTAAATTTAATAATTTAAATTGTCAAGAACTGGTTTAAACTATCAAAAACTGGTTTAAACTATCAAAAACCATCAAAAAAAACCTATAATCAATGTGTTGAAATACTTTTTTTGTCAATGTTGAACAAACATAAATATATTTTAATTCAGACTAGAGTTTGAAATATTAATTTTTAATATCTAATTATTAAAAATAAAGTATTAATTTTTTGGTCTGCACAAAATTGCAGTAAAATTAAATTACTGCTTAACATCCCGAAAGAGCAGTGCATAAGTAATTTTACTCATTTATTCACACTCGCAAAATATCTTAGTACAAATCCAAACTTTGAAAGTATGCTTTTGACTGAAGGTGAGATGGCAAGACTTAAGTATTGCCAGTTTTTGCAAGTTCAGATGCAGCATTATAATTGCAAAAACTATTGCATTTATAGTCTGTTTCAGGTTAACTTTGCAGTGAAGAGAAAGGTAGAGAGTGTATTCCTTCGCCGCAAAATATAGTTCTCATATATCGGAGGTTTACGATGATCCTTCATACAGAATATTTCAATTTTTTCTATGATTTTAAAAAAAAAATACTGAAAAAATATCGTTTTGAACCGATGTTTACTTGTTTAAAATTTTTAAATTTTAAAAAATATTGGTTGCCATTATCAAAAATCCATAGAAACGGCAACAACATTCTGGCGCGATATCCTAGAAATTTCCCCCACCAATATATCATTGTCGTGTTTTTTTCGTTACAAAATTATATACTGTATATATAGTTTTATATCGTTATTTTGGTTGAATTTTCCATAACGATACAATTTTTCATTCAGTTTTACATGTAGTTATAGGCTTACATAAACACGAATATTCAATCCGTTTTATTTTCAAAATAGGCTTCAGTGAGTTCATATATTCACTCATAGATTACAGGAAGTGTTTCTCTTCCACTTGATTGCCGATACCATTGTGACAGGCTGTTTATGGGTGCAGAAGTGTTGGTTTTAGGCCCTCCTTTTTTATAATTATTTATTTTTTGCCATGTTTATGAGATAGTTTCAGTTTCCGATCACGGAGAGTGTTGGCAGGAGTCGCGTCTTCCACAAACGGACGCCATCTTCCACCCACCTGTTTCTCCAGATGCCCCTTGCCTATAGTGGCACTTAAGATAAAATAAGTGGGGGGGGGGGATCCACAGTGGTTTGGGCTTCCATCTTTTATGTGACAGTTGTATCTTTATTTCCACCAGGATAGCCACGTCAAAGTTCTCTGCTCTTCCATTCCTGAATACTATATTTTTGGTTTTTGAATACCCGCTGTAAACAAAACTCGATAAGAATCATCCGTAATAACTATGAGCACCACATCAACCGTAACAAAGGACTAAAACTGTCGTGAAAACAAGTGTCATCGACGTATACCGTTCGGGGAAGGGGGAGGTCAAGCGACGGAAATTTCCGCAAGAAAAGTGAGTAAAAAAATTCTAAACTTTTCCGTATCATTATCATTATTTGGTGCTATTCCTGCATTTACATGTGAAAACAGAGTTAATCTGCTTCTTAATTTTTTTTTTTGATTGGCTTCAAAAATTTTATTTAACATTATTTCCATATAAATTGAAGAAAAAACTAAAAACCCCCAAGTTTTTTTGAGAGCCATACAGTATTTTAAAATTATATGTTGCTTTCATATTATTGTCTGGAATTTTTTTTATAAATTAATTTCAGTTGAGGGAAGGAAAATATTGCAGAAAAATATTACTATGTTTTTGAAATTTTTAGTGTTACTTACGGCACATCAATGAAGAGTAAGTGACACGCTCTGATAGAAGATAATTATTTTTTCTAAATTTTAAAACACTCTCTAATCAAAAAACAAAACAAATAATTTCAAAAACTTCACTTTAATTTCTGAGAGTATCGGCAGTGGTATTTTTTTAATTCATAATTATTACTAATTTAACTGTGCAATTACGTTACACGTAAAAAAAGATTTTTCTCAGTGAGATTGGCGAGAATCGGCCATACCTTACCGACGCCGCGCATCGATACATTGGTTAATAGACTTTCGTTCCCATAGCAACGAGTGATGCGGTTCCCTCGTAGCTTCCTCTTCACTGCAAAGTTAACCTGAAACGGACTATAGGAATTCTCATTTACTAAATCATAGCATTAGAGATTGTTGCGCTAAGAATAGGAAGTTATGGGGGGGGGGGGGGGATTAGTTTCATCAGCTTTCATATCCAATCAGCACTGACGACGAGCATTTGTTAATTTTGTTATGCTGCTCAATTTATTTTGCATTTTCCTGAGGCCTTTATATTTGGTTGCAATTCTGTACGAATAATGTTTCAAGTGCCTGGAATTTTCACAATAATTTAATAATAAAATATATCAACATAGTTATATAAAAGATATATTGTGATTAAATAGAAGAACATTCTATACGCATATTGGTTTGAAAAATACAGCTGTAAATTATAATGACAATAATATTGCTTAAAATTATTCTGAAGAGACTAGAAAATTATTTAATGATTATATTAAGTACTAGCAAAAATACCCGGCTTTCCCTAGTTTTCTTCAATTACTGGCAGCATTAAAGAAGTGGCAAACCATAGTAAATATTCCGAGAGTGACTGTTGGGGCCCCCTTGTCCCTTGCCAATCGATACTGGTGTCCCCTTGTCAAAGCATTCGATTGACTGCGTATTAATAATAAAGTTGGATGACGATTAATAAATTTTTGACGATGAAAAAAATGGGGAAAACGGGACATATTGGGATAAAACGGATGAACAAAATTTTAGGTGTGAAACGGCTTTCCCTCCTCAATTTCAAGTGCTTTTCTCGCCCAATATGGTCACTTTGATCTTAATGAAATAACAACGTCACATCAGCAGTATTTGACAGTATCTAATTATAATTTTCGTAAAGAAGTCTCAAAAACTTGGAAGATCGACAAAATCTCATGGAAGATTCAATGTCGTTATAACCGAATTTGGCTATGTTTTCTTTTGAGTATTTTCTGTTTTATTGAGAAATTCTGGAATTAACCATAGGATTCCAATTCCTGTCGGAGTACACGTGCTTCGTGAAACATCTTGTACATTTTATAATGAATATCTTCACCTATGGAACAGAAAAATAAAATATAACATATCTGGCTCAAATTTTTCCATTTTTATGGAAACGTTAAATTATATTTTCTCTATTTACCGGATATTTTTCATTGAGGGAAAATCGAACTCTCTTGAAAAAAAAGGCGCAAACACTCAAATGGAAAGTATAATAATCCGTTCCCGAATGTTTATCCAGGAGTGAAAATATCGCTCATTGAATAAAGATATTCAATATCTCGGGAATTTAAACACGGAAGAGATAAAATCCGTTTGATTTTTCCAATCATTTTTCCCGAGAAATGAACAAACGCGATAAAAGGGGGAAAATTGGAGGTGCAAAATATAGGGACGATTTCTCTCTCGTTCAGTGAATGCAAATGAAAAACGGGATCAAGAGATTTTCGTGTGTTTATGTTTACATAAATTTAATATTTCTTCGTGAACCGACACTCACTGAATAATGAAATTCGTATTGAATAAATTCTTCGAAGCTTTGGAATAATATATAGACAACGGTCACGAATTGATGATATGATGGTGATTTCGGCTGACGTTCGTAAACTATTTAGGAAAAAATTGGTGGGGGCGAGGAGTCATAAAGAGCAGTGTTCCCTGATCTCATTCACACCGGGCTGTGAATGATTATCGTTTCACTTTCTCTTATTCATTTTCCTTTGGTCATGTATTTTACCGGGCCTTCGACTCGCAAAAATGAATTGAACCGGGCCGCGGGCTGGAACAGGTTGAGTACCCATCCATTGTGTGCGGAAAATTCTCCGCCGGAAAATTCATCAGTAATAATTTACACTGCCATGTAATTCACCGAAAAAAAAATTTACCGCTGAGAAAATTCATCGACACAGTGAGTGAGTGCACCAGTGGGCAAATGAGTCAGGAAGTTGGTGAGTGAGCAGTTGAGAGCGAATGAGCGAGTGAAATAAGCGGGTCAGAAAATGAGCGATCGAGTGATATTGGAAATTAATCGGGTGGTTCTTTGTCAAAAGTGCCATCTGTTTCCCATATTTTTGATCATTCATTTCATAATATTTGTCGCTACACGGTAATTTTTTTGCACGCGAGCGCTAATTAGACCGGGACCTACAATTTATTGTCGATTCCGAACGGCAGGCTTGTTTTTATACTCATCGAGAGGTTGGTGCACTAACCCCTCGATAGCGGACTCCCTGCGGTAGCAGATTTTGCTACCGCAGGTCATGCCGTCGTTTCTGTTTTACCCCTGTGTCAGGAAAGTTTTCTGACAAGAACCAACCGGTTATCGAACTCGCGACACATCTAAACATTCTTTTGGTACTTTAGGCGAGTATCTTATCGACCTGGGCTATATCACGCCCTCCCATATTTTGAAGTTAAAATGGCAAATGTCTTTGGGAAACACCTTCACACTGCAAAATCGTTTTGCTACGTACCCTCAAATTTTTAGTTACGGATCAGGAAATAGGTTCTATATGGAATTATGAAATAGATGTTGCCCAGCTGGGAAAGTTTCAGAAAATGACTTTGAAAATGCTGCCCCACAAAGAAAAAAAAAATCTAAGGCACCAACAAGGAGATAAAAAGAGCTATTGCATATCTCAAACCAGGAGAAAAAATTAGTTTTCATCTGCGAGGTCCCAAGTGATGCCATGTTTGCATTGATGTTTTGTCGAACTCGTAGAAACAAGTACTTTGATGACGTAATCCCCAGCTGTCATAGGGGGCAAGAAATACTCATGACTGAGTCTGTGTGTCTGTGTTTCAACCACTGTAACATTCCACTGTATTCTCAAAATAAAATAAATCGGAAAAAATACAGTATTTCTAACTCCACAGAGAGCAACAGGCCTACAACGACACAGTTATTCAATCATGGCAAGAAAAATCGATGGCAGATGACAGCACTACACATAACAAGCATTACACGGTGACAAAAGTTTGGTTCACAACACGTGGGCGCACATCCCAACATCAATTCGTTTCGTTAGCAGTTCTGCAGAGGAATATGAATGAGGTGCATGTGTGGTTTGTAGTAATATTTCTCAAACTTATAAAACTGCACCCACGATTCTATCTCTTCGTAAATACCAACAGCCCTGAAAATGAGAACTTTACAGCAATGAAATATTTGTACGATAATTTATTATTTTCTTGAACCTACTTAAAGGACAACCAATTCGACGTATAATTCAGGATTGGAAAGCAAAGCATAACACATTTGAAAGATTTCGATCTCGTCTTCTTTTCGGTTTTCCCAAAAAAGCAAGTCAGACTCATTACAATCCGAGAATTTGCTGAACTTGCTGTCGGTTCTTGAAACAAGATATGTTGTCCGAGTCTTTATCGAGTCAGACAAACAAATTGCCTGAGTTTCCGACAAACCCGCACGAACTTCTTCAAAACTGGCAGTTGCACCGTAGAAGGACCAAGCGACAATTGCTCCAACACTGGATCGTGATTATTCTGTAAGAAAATTTCTAGGATACCAGAGAGGTCATCCTCACTCCTTGCCCTGATCGAAATCTGTCTCAGAGTACGTTTCCATTTTATGATCGCGTTTTCCAGTGAACCTCTTTCGTATGGGACGAAGAGGACTTCCAGTTTTTCAGATGGGATGCTGTATATATCTTCGATTCCTTCATCGATATCCAGGTGCTCTAGCTCAGTGGAATTCTGTAGTACCCGGCTGATACGCAGGCCATTGTATGAGCAAGCGCGTACGGTAAATTTCCTCATTTCACTAAACCCCGTCAGATTCTCGTCGTCCTGAAAATCGAACTTACAGTTGTCAAGTTCCAGAACTTGAAGTTTGGGGCATCCACTTTGAAGTTTGTCGATGGGACATCGAAATTTACCCTGATTATTATGAAATTGCGAATCGTCGCCGTAACGCACTTGATAGAAATGGAATTCTTCGAGGGATGGGCAGGAATCGGCCACTTTCGAAATCAGGTCATTGTTACCAGTGAAGTGACATTTGTTCAAGCTTAAATGCTTCAGTTTCTGCCCCCAGTTTTTGAATACCGGATCCAATGTGCTCGGATGCAATGTCATGAGACTTTTAGGAGGATAGTCAAATTCACAGTCGGGATTAGAATCGGTGACACGATCCATAATCAATCGATTGATATCTGGCCACAATTTTGTCAGGAGCTCCATCTCAGGGCGCGTTATCATGTTCTTCGTAATGTCGAGTTCCTCCAGGTTGTGGAAATGCGGAGCCAGTCTAACGAAATCTTCGGGCTTCAGTTTGGGATTAACTTCGAAAATTTTGCTCATATCCTCCTCATGCAGTAAAGCTGTACATAAATCCAGTGACCGAGTAGCGGAAAGAAGTCCTTTTTCTCCTAACCTGAGCAAATGGTCGAAGTTCCAGAGCAGCTTTCGGAAGTGGATTTCTTTCCACAACGAAGGAGTTGCAGAGATGTCTCTCCATCTTGTGCAAACCGAGGAGAGGTTCTTGAAGAATTCCCACATACCTTCGGTTCGGATGTATTCGGAAAAGATTTCCAGCATCAGCTCTGGAGGTAAATCGTTGATCGATTTCATGTTTTGACTGCAAAATCTTCGACCAGCTCCTCCGAGAAGTCCAAACAGGACTTTGCAATTTAATGTGAGCCGTTTTGTTATCAAGAGTCGGTCTGAATATCGAAAAGTTTGAGAAAATATCTATCATCGCGAAACAATGCAGTTTTTTTTTTACAACAATGTGAAATCTGTACATCACTTTAACATTTTACATAAACTACTGGCATCATTACCGTTGGAAATTATTGTTATTGTCAGAATAACGGAGGTCCGTACCACCTGCTCGTGCAGCCCTTACTTGATATTAACAAATATAATATAAACATTTTTATAGTTGAATCTCATCTGCATTGCACTGCTATGAAGCTGTTTGGATCACATGCGACATTTTCCTCCTTCAGCGAAATGTTTGAACAACACCACACTAGAGATGCAATCTATGCAGTTGCACCAGTTGTTTTTATTAATTAAATTATTTGGTATAACCAAATTATGATTCATATCCTTGCATGCTAGGCCAGGAGAAATTATTAAAGATTGATCGTTATGACATCGCGAATTTGAACCCTTCGCGTACAGGCTTTTGCATCGCATTCGGATAATCTTTATTCAACTAATCAGCGATAAATCTGGTAAACATGACACAACCTAACAGCACGTTAGGAAAAAGAAAGAAGAACGGGAAAAAATAGGAGTAAAAATAAAGTGAGAAAGAGAAATAAATAGAAAATTAAGAGAAGGAAACACGCAGAGTATAATAGATAAGTTAGATAACAAAGTATACAGAAGATTTCTCTTTTTTACCGTCACTCCTACGTGTCCTCATTCATTCTCACATAAATTATACGAGGTGGGGGGGGGGGGGAAATACTAGCAGAAGTTGAGACACAAAACAGGGTAAAAAAACAACTTTGTTTCGTAAAGTTACAATAAAGCTTCGCGATGGTGAGGAGAGAGAGATAAAAAAACAGAACTGGATTGAATTTATTCTACTGCCGTCTAGACGAAATATTTCGTTTGTGACCGTAAAGCGGTTAAGATGATTTTCGTACATTTTCGTCATTTTGAGGAACACCTAGAATTCAGTTTATGATAAAAACCCAGGGAACAAGATAACTTATTTTGACTACTTTTCTTCGGCATCATCGTCACCAACTCGAAAATCTTCGACGACATAATACGTAAGTGTTGTATACCAAAAATAAATAAACAGAATAAATAACGGAGAAAAATCAATCAAAAACCTCCGAAAAAAATGAATATGAAAGAGAAAAAAACCAGTTTCTTTTTCCTCACGAACTAGATACGAACCCTGTTGTCACTATTGGTTCCAATTACATGCTAAAAATCGCAACATATTCACTGATCGCCTTAAGAAATGGCGCCAATTGGCAGTAGCAACCTCACAGACCCGAGCATGCACACTCTGACGAATGATTTGCTCTCGAAGGGCCCATCTATTTTGCCGGGTTCAGACCCTCTGCACCGTGCACAAACCGATATACCAAAATCACCTCAGCCAGACCTAAAAAACCAGTTTTTGAGCGGCTGCGGGTGTGTAGAACCAGTTTTAGGACAGCATTATACCATATAAGAATTTTATAAAATTTTACCAATGCAGCCAATGTGTTTATCGGCTACATTCGAACGTATGCAACCGTTAAGCATATTGTTTACATTTTTTCAAGTTTTACGAAATAATTTCCATAACTTTAGTGTAATATCAACCTTGGGCCGGAATATAACATGACAAATGCAACCGATAAGCTTACTGGTTACATTTATGATGTTTTATAAACTGTTTTTTATAAAACTTTTATAGTGTATTATAATTTTTATAAAACTTGAAAAACGCAACCAATAAACGTACTGGTTACATTCGAGCTAATGTAACCAATGGGCTTATTGGTTGTTTTTTTTTTAAAGTTTTGTAAAGTATCTATTATCAAACTTTTATATAGTATTTCTTTTATATTTCTAACGAGTATAGTCCATAAACTTTCACAGTGAAATCTCGGCCTTGTAGTGAAGGCGAAGTTAGCAGAGCGATGCCCTGAAATAAGGCGCCTGTAATATTCCGAGCACACTCATCGTCCTTCATCTTGTAATTACAAGGCAAGGGTCCAATAGCGACGTATTCAAAAAGTTTTAAAAACATTACCACTGATTTTTTTTTCTACTCATTTAAATGTGCACAAAAATATAGAAAAATCCGGTGGAATTCTTATGGGCCACTCAAAAAAAGAAAATGTAAATATCATTATTTTGAACGCCAATAGACGCCAATTTAAAAACAACGCAAATGTCATTCAAACAACACATGATCAAGTGCAGCACAGACAAGGAAAGAGGGAAAAAATAGAGAAGTAACTAATTTTTCTCTCTAGAACAGAGATGCTGGAGAGAAAAAAAGGAAAAAGAAAGTGAATATTAGTTCTTTTAAGACATCGCAAAAAGCGCGAAAGGTGATGAGTAGCCAACTGTTATCATTTTCTATCTGGGTTGGGGGGGGGGATGAATGCCCTTTCCTTTGTTAGAGGGGTAAAACCAATTTTATATTCGAAATGCCGTTTCATCGTTAAAAAAAGGCGACATAGCGGAGCAGCTACTGGCTGTGTAGAGATAATATTGACGTCACACTTCACAAAAATACGGTGGCTGGGGTCTTCCAGGAGATCTATCCGAAAAGAAAAAGATTTTCTTTGAAGTCGCTGAAGTGCTGAGACAGCTCATATGTTTGCTTCATCTGCAAACGGAACTACAGAAGCGTCAAATCAAATTTCAAAATCGATAAAGTATAACCAACGCCATCTATAACAGAATGCTTCCACATAGCAGGCTGACGCATGAACCATCTTCACCCTTTTTTTTGTAGTGCAATATATCCAATGCCTATAGGGTGTGATGCCCTGTTTCAGTGACGTCAGAGCTTCGCTCGGAGACCTTCTGCTGTAGATGGTATTGGTGTAATTCTCGTTGAATAAATTAACACAAAATTTTTCATATCCTGAAAATCCAAATTTTTCCCCGTGTTATGATATAATACAACATTAACGCACTTTTAAGTATGAAAAATCACACCGCTGTAGCAAATCATATTCTGAACCTTCACTGATATCATAACGCCATTTCGAGGTGATTTCAATTGAGAAATATACGTATATTTATCGTAATTGATAAATTTAACATCGCATTAAATGTGGATTTCTATCAAAAATAACTCGAAACGATTTCAAAATGCAATTTCTGCAGGAACCGTGCTATAAAATACCGTTGCCGAAAGTAATGATTCTTTTAATAGTTACTTCGACAATTTGATTGCAGTTAAAAATCTTTATTACCAAGAGATCATTAAAAATATGAAGCCATCGTTGTTTGGAGAGAAAAATTTAATGTCGACATCGACCATTTTGATGTGCAAATTGAGAAAAAAATTGTTACGATATCACCCATAAATTAATGTAATTGATGATTAAATTTCTTATTGGGCAATCAGCCAGTTTGTTGCAGTAACTTTTTTTTTTTTTCTGAATTCACGCGAAGGCTTATTCGAGATGGGATCATACAGTTCAGAACCGACTATCGACAGAGAAGCACAGTCTCCAGTCCACGAAAGTTTTTCTAATAGAAAAGTATCACACACACAAATACCTACGCTTACCATATTTCTTTCTTAAAAATACGGGATATCGAAAAAGCTATCGTCAAAAAGTGGTAAAGTTAGCAGAATAAAAAAATTTCAAAGGCAAGTAAAGTTGGTAATTACAACCAGAAAAACTGTCAAACGCGTGTAAAGTTACCGTTTACAGCTGAACGATTCGTCAAAGACAAGTAAATTTGTCAATTATAGCCGAAAACTTTGTCAAAGACAAGTAAATTTGTCAATTATAGCCGAAAACTTTGTCAAAGGCAAGTAAATTTGTCAATTACAGCCGAAAACTTTGTCAAAGGCAAGAAGTAAATTTGTTAATTACAACCAAAAAAATGTAATTTAAATTTATATTGTGATGCACTGCCAAAAAAATTGTAATTTACAATTACATTGTGATGCACTGCCAAAAAAAATTCAATGGCAGTCAAAAAATTTGTGAAAGGCAAATAAAGTTGTACATACCAGCCGAAAAATATTTTAAAATTCAATTCAAGTAAAAATCGCAGCGAAGAAATAAAATAAAATAAGGCAAGTAAAGTTGCCAACTATCGCTAAAACTGCTGAAGGTAGAGGGCTACAGGAAGTCGCAATGGTTAAAAATGTAATTCAACAACAAGAAAATGTGTGTATGTTTGACAAATATTTGAGATCAAAATAATTATCTGACTTAATTATGAAAGTCATAATTATCAGAAGAAAAAATGTATCATGAAAATACTCTTATTTCTTGATTTCGTTGAAAATAAGGGGAAAAAATAGGGCATCTTTCTCTCTCTCTCTCTCTCATAAAAAAGTTGGCACTGCAAAAATTACGGAACTGCCACTAAATTACAGTGTCATATGCTCACTGTATGCACAATACGTACTGTATAAGTTTCTGGCCCGCGAACTGAAAAGATTGTGCATTAGGGTGGAACGAAAAAAAATTTTCGAAATTGCCATCGTAATAGAATTTAAAATGTGCCTTTATGTGAAGAAATACCATTCCTAATTTTTTCACCAAAATTCAAACTTCTTGAGGTTCTTCATCGTCCCTAAAGTTTTACGCACGTGTGAAATTCTGTAACATGACACCGCAGAGGAGGCATTCCTATTCCCCTGAACACGTGATTCATTCAGTGACTTCGATGGTTTTCCATTGTTTTCAGTATTCATTTGCAATCTTACCCCTTAACTGAGAGGGTGTTTAGCAGTCAAAATGATGACCAGAAGCTTCTATTGTTGTGACATTTTAGGAAATCCTAAAGAGTGGAATTCTCGGGTCTCACCCACCTATGGTGATGTTAAGCTTAGTTATTTGCTAACCCAACGCAATATGAAGCCACAACAATCAAGAAAAGATCCAGCTATTGCAGATATTCTTGAAATTATCGTGCCAAACACAGAAAATATTTGGAAAACTGCTTCAATTCCTACGGTTTCTCACCAATGGATACGCAAAATTTTCAAAGACTTTTATTGTAAATACAAGAATCTTCAGAAAACTATGAAAGCAAGGGAAGATTCTTAAACTTTCAAGTTCAACTTGAAATCTTTTCAGTGCTAAGCACGAAAATTGTTCGACATTACAGCATGCAAATGTGATTTTGAAGACTAAGTGTGACAAGTTGAGAAAGGTCCCAAATATAGAGCGAGATTTCTTGCAAGATCAAAGAAGTACACGCAAGATGGCCATTGGTCGAGTAGATGTCCTAACAACGAAGAAATTTAAAAACAATGAACAAAGGAAAATGAAAATGGTATCCCATGTTTGAAGTCATCTTAAGAAGAAACGGTGGAAACTAGTTCATCAAACACTGAAAACTCATCTATATCCAACGATTCTGAGGAAAGTGATCTATAAGAGCTAAAACACAGTTTACCGTTGAAATGAGTATTTCCATCTACCAGTAACTGGAGCTGGTCCATCAATCGGTGCCGAAGCAAGTACTTCATTTGCTTTTGAAGTTCTACCATTTTTTGCAAGATAAAATTCCTAGAACAAAATGTGCGAGGAAATATATTTTGATGGTCGAAAAGACAAAACCTTAGCTAATGTCAAAGAAGGTGGTTCTTTCCATATCTGAAGAACATATAACCATATTGCAGGAACCCGAGTCAATTTATCTCGGTCACGCAACTCCAAGAGAGTAGTAGAGCAAGGGATTTAAAGTCATCAATCTTAGACTTTTTGGAACAAGATTTTAATACGAAGGAATTGATGGCGATCGGATGCGACGGAACTATTACCAATACTGGTTATAAAAATGGTGTTATCAAATTAATAGAGAAATAGGCCATCCCTTGCAATGTCGTATTTGTCTTTTTCACTTTAATGAGTTACCCCTAAGGCACCTTGTGAAGCATCTAGATCAGTGATTCCCAACGTGGGCGTTACTGCCCCCGGGGGGGCAAGGGAATGTTCCAGGGGCGGTAGAATCTACGGGTATAACATGGGGTCCTATGGGTTAGATTGTGTTGAGGGGCTATGGGAGAAAAGTTCCTACGCCCACCCAGAGAATTTATTGCTCTTATTGCTCTCAAATGAGAATCTCATTTACAAAGAACTGAGAATCAAAAGAATTCTCTGAAAATTAGAAATGAAGGATTATCAGAAGCAGAAATCTATACATTCCATGTTCCGAAAATAAACTTTTCTGCTAAGCACTATTCGGAACTATGTGCATGGGGGTCAAGTGCGAGTGACTGAACCACCTATTATAAAAAATCAGGAAATGGACCCACAAAAATGATCCGAACCTGCTCTTCCATCTATACCGAATTTTCCGTGTCACACGCAAGCAGTTTAACGGTGCGTACGACTCGTAACTGAAGCATCTCTTGTTGTATCAGCAACCGTCACATCAGCAGTCGTGAAGGCTTCGTTCAAGCCATAATATAATCAAGGAGTACACTTCCATCGTTCGAAAAAAAGCGGACTATTTTGCAAAAAAGTGAAATGTAATAACAGTGTGATAACATGATAACAGAGGAAGCAATGGAGGCATTCTCCTATATAACACCTATATCATCAAACTGTTTTTTTTTTTAAATGTGGAACATTTTTATAGTTTTGCCCCCCCCCCCCTCCAAAAAAAAGGGTTTATTTTCATCTCCCTGTATCAATCACTATATTCGGAGAGTTTGGAAAATTCTCCTTTCAACTGCCATGACAGCTGCAAATAAGCAAATATGCTTTTATGCTCAGTTATAACTTATATATAGAACTCTTAACTTGTTGAGTATTTCTCTGGGTTTATATATCAGCAACCGTGACATCAGGAGTCGTGCCTCAATTGAGTTTTGCCTCTCATGTACTGAATAACTTTTAAATTAAGTGTTTTTCTTTTTTTAGAGAATGCTTTTTAAAAATCATCAACTTCGTTTATGTTTGGAAAGATTTTTTTAATGTGTGCTTAGAAAAGTCTTTTTGCTCGAAACTTTATGGTCTGTGAGGAACCTCAAGGTATTAAAATATTTTCCTTGATTTTGGTATAACTTCTTAAAACCTTGAAAGGCATCTTTTGGATACTAAGGCAACATCAATTTCCAAAAAAAGTGAAAAAAACACCCTTTTTCGTTCCACCCTATTGTGCATTCCTGCCATAAACCATTTATGCTACAGTTACTGGATTCAGTTTTGACGCCATCTGTTGAACATTAGTAGAACTAAATACATTGAAGTTCAAATCCTCTAACATTTGCATTTCGTAATAACTTTTTAATTATTTATGCATTTCGTAATAACTTTTTAATTATTTATGCATTTGTAGAATAAAAATTGAATTGAATGAAAATTTCTTGAAACAAATTTGTTTTTTACTAGTTGCATTGTCCGGTATGTGGAGTTAGTCTGTACATCAATTAGGATTCTACGAATCATAAGGAAAATGAAATGTATAAATTTCAGCGTCCTCCCGCAGTGGTTGATAACCGAACAAAATTGGAATCACACTCGGAAATATGTGCATTTCAATTACAAGTTTCTCATTTCGTACATAGATGGCAGCAGGTTGGTTCTGAACACAAAACGTGCGTGCACGACCAACACCTTCTAAGCTTCTAGAAGGTTTTTGCTCTAAAATTTTATCCATTTTAGTATTTTTATTTTGTAATTAGTCGATAGTTAAGGATGCTTTTAATGATCCGAAGTGAGAATATATATATCAGTAGAAATTCGATGTCATGATTCGATGAAATATTTTTTGCTCATGTCTATGAAAGTGCGTGTAAAGTTACCCTTTAAATTCACCGGCGATGGTCCTTCTAGGAATAAACAAGAATTTCTCGGCGATTTTTTTTTTAATTTATGATAATCGGACATTATAATTTTGTGAAATTTTAGGAAAAGTGATGAAATTTCAACATTCCAAACGATCTGGTTCATCATGAAAATCGAGATCGAAAACGACCGAAATAGTCGGCGTGGTCCTTCTAGTAATAAACTCACGAGCAATGTCCTCGTGGAGAAGAATGGTTATCGAAATATCATACAGAGAGAAAGAGATAATGCTCAAAAGTTTTTCCGAACCGGAAATTTCAGGATAAAAAAGTTGCTCGGGAGGAAATTTGACTTTGTGTGAAATAACAAAGAGAAGTATTTCCAAGTATGGGGGAAATCTCTCGAAATTTTTCAAGCTGAATGAAGGTCTCCGTAGCCTCCTTGAAGAGGAAGAAGAAGATAACACGCGTCTTCTCCAACTAATGGATCTTATCGAATAAAAGCGTCTCGAGTTTTCCATTTAATTCACTTACCAGATAAGACATATTTGCGTTCAGCGAAAATTCCACTCGTCTGAATTAAATGAAATTTCTAAAGGAAGTCCCGTCGTCAGTCAATGTTATCATTTATTCTTTTATACAGTGGAAATTTGGTTAACCATCTTAATTCGTTCTGCCAACGTTATCCGAATAGCTCGTTATTCGAATCAAACTTCGCCGTAGGAAATAATGGGAACTCTGATAATTCGTTCCACAATTATTCATTCACACAAAAATGACTAATGAAAACGGGGGGCATTAAATTAATAATTAAACACAATAATAACAATATAATAAATGATACAATAAAATATACATAACATAAATAATAATAATCGTAAATAAACACAGTAAGGTATATATATAATGCTTACAAATTAACTTTCCTAAATGATGAAAGAGAGTAGGACTATTGTTTAGGACGATTTACGGACTCCTTGACCACTGATAAAAAGATCCTAAGCCACTAACACTTGCTTTGGCCTACTTTTTAGGATTTCTGGGAAATGGTAAATTGCAGTGTTCGTTGCACAAATTCATTGCTCGCACACTGCTACAGCTTTATTTGCGTAGTTTTCTTCCTCAGAGTTCTGCACAGATTCCCACATTCTGCACTCTGATCTCATTTTATGTGAGGGGCATCTCTCCTTACGTTTCTCTTCCTCATACGAGATACCCTCAATAAACTAATGATGGTGCGTGCAAAAGAGATCCATCACTTCATCTACTGTCAGCTCCTAGACTAGTTCCACCACTATTTCTTCAATGCCATCCTTATGCATCTCTATTCCATGGTCTTCCCCAAGAACACAATCTCTTTGACAAATGGTGGATCTTGTTTATGAACCCTCAAAAATCACGTTTAATAATGCGATCAGCTCACAGTTTTTTTTTCCAATCAGAATTTAAAAGAAAAACTTCAAGTGCACATTCGTAGCCTGGTTACAATTCTTTATCAAGTTTCATATCGTAAAATATTTACACGCGCACCTGTGGTCATTGTTCGCGTAAGGCACGCTTATACTGGAAACTGTAGGGGAGAATATTACCCACAATTTTCTATAACACGTGTTTCGGCGAAAGCGAAAACCATCAGCTCAGTTGTGATAATGAGAAAATAAACACACAAAGAGCAAAATTTTCGGTCGTAATCATCGCTCGTTAACCGAGTAAAAATTTGTTAAAAATTTTTGCTCCTAATGTGAATCATCGCTCGTTTACCGAAGTCCCACTGTATATATAGCATAATTTAACGTATATAAAGAACCCCCACATAGAAGGAACCCCTCTCCCCTCCGATATTTTTGTACTTAAAATTTGGGAGAAAAAAATTGAAAAGATATGTCTGTAATACTATCCACCTATAAGAAAGTTATCCTATTTTTGGAACCCAATTTGTGGCAAAAAGGGATTCATTATAAATGCTAAAATACGGTAAATTGCAAGAACGCAATTTCGAGCTAAGAATATTCCATTCTTATTTTTCACATTAGAAAATCATGACTGATCAAAATACGTCGGTTTGCATGCTTAATCGCGTCCTTGGTAATCTGCAGATCAAAAACCATCTCGAGCTTGAGGAAAAACATAAAAATATATACCAAATGGAATACAAAAAAAAATAATTTTAAAGCAACGGGCATATGCCATCGTCCTCACTAATCTCGACAAATTTAGAGAAAACATGGGTGTTTACTCAAAGGAGCACCTTCAAGTGCATATAGATTTCCTTTGAGGTCATCTATCATCAGAAATAGAGCATTTATATGAAGGAGCAAAAAAACAAAAATATCTTGGAGATTGATTTGGTGGGATCTAAAACGGGAAAATGAAGTTTTTATAAAAATAAATATGGGGAAAAATTTCTTTATTTTTTTTAATTTAAAATTTTAATTTATTTCTAATTTTATTTTCTATGCTCGATACGTGACATATTTTGAAAGATTTTTGTTGTTTTTGAAATGAGTATCAGTGCGAGAATTTTTTTTTGTCACATCCACTATTCTGGTCACACAATGGTAAATGACCAATTCACAAATGTCGATCTCCTTACCACAAAAGTAAACAGGAACAAAGAAAAAGACACAGTTCTTTGCACAAAGTGGCAGTTGATCGTTAAAAAAATATCAGGATATGTAACAGCGATTAGTGATGATAATGATGTCGCACTTCACGCAAAGATAACGGATAAGTCAGCATGAATTTTCGAGGAGGCCTAATTCATGTCAAAAAGAAATTGAAATTGAAATTTAAAAAAAGAAATTGAAATTGGAATTTAAAAAAAGAAATTGAAATTGGAATTTAAAAAAAGAAATTGAAATTGGAATTTAAAAAAAGAAATTGAAATTGGAATTTAAAAAAAGAAATTCAGAGATCATGTATATAATGAGAACAGTTGAATTTTATTCATAACTTTCAAACTACATTATAATGCAATACATACTTCATTATTTTTTGCGTGATACGCAAGACGTTCATGATGAGAATAAATAGAAAGAAATTGCCGAAAAATATGAAACACAATAAAGGGAGAAAGCGTTTCCTCACATGTTCTACACATCAATACTGACAGATGAACATATTAGTGACTATAAATCATTATCATTTATGAACAATACAAAAGCTCACGATTGCATAAGAAAGAGAAAAAAAAAAAAGAGACAAAAGTTTCGTCAAATATTCATGCGTTTTCACATGCATGTGAACTTCACGTTAACATTTAGGCAACCAAAAATATATTTTTAAACTAATTAATCAGTTTTTTAATAAATAGTCTCGCTGTTGTTTTTCCCTCTGAGCTACTTTTGATAATTATTGATTACGAATCAAAGATCCAACTGCGAATGTTCATCCAAATTGAAAAATAGTCGAAAAGAAAAAGCTCACGTGTTATCCTGCATTATAGAGAAATTCTTATTTCTTAATTCTTAAGTATTTTCAGCATGTTTGTTCCTTCTATGAGCATTCAACGCCTCCTTCCTTGTGTATTATTTGCGGCAAAATTCCCACTTGTAAGGCTTTTCTCTAGTGTGAGCCATCTTATGGCGTCGCAAGTGATGCTCCATGTTGAATAGTTTCGGGCACAGTTCGCATTTGTAAAGTCTATCCCCGGTATTAAATCTTTTATGGTCGGCCTAATGCCTCACACACATACTCGCATTTTTTTCTCTCTCACAAAATACACATTGATAAGCAAGATTGCCATCGTGGATTTTCCTGTGAGTAAGTAAATGGACCGCTCTTGAAAATTGATTATTACAAAAATGTCACATTCGAAGGGTTTTTCACCTGCGTGAATTCTCCTATGAATGAGTAGGCCTTCGTTGTAAATCATTTGTGAAAATTTCCCATTGGTAAGGCTTTTCTCCTGTATGGGTCATTCTGTGATATTTCAATGCATTCTCCCACTTGAATGTCTTTGGGCATAATTCGCATTTGTAAGGTCTATCTCCGGTATGAATAATTTTAGTGGTCATCGAGTTATTTCAGGTAAAACGGACCATTAACCATTAAATTAAATTAAATTATATAGCTGACCATAAACCATTAGCTATTAAAGATTTAACCCATTTGTGTCCACGAGTATATTTTTTCAAAAAGAATTCGCAACACATAACTTTTTTTTTTCTTGTTAAGCTGCACTCACATGAGTACAATGAGTACAATACTCGCATGGTACTCTTGAAATCTGAAATCAATTTTTCAAAGATGAATTTAAAAAATGTTTCATTCAATTACAATAAAATGCAAAAAAATTCGTTTCAATCGGTTAACGGAATCTCCTACCTTTCAACATGGTAAAAAAACTTTGTATTATGTAGAATTATTAATAGAAATATTATTTATCCATTTATTTATTTCAACATTTTACCACATATATATGATTGCATATGCTATCCTATGCCAGTACAAAATTTTGCATGTTTCTAACACTAAGTTTTTTTACAGATTTTCGAAAAAAGCACATTAAAAACAGCTTGGGCACTTGATAAAATATTGTGAAATGAATGAAATAAATAAAATTGAATAAAAATTGATTCAAAACAAAGAAAATTGTTCAGTTCATAAAATGACGACAAAAAGTTCAGATCCATTCATAAATACTTGAGTTATGAATTAAAAAAATGTAATTTAATTTTGAATAAGATTGAGTCCATAAAATCTTGTTGTATGGAAAATTGAATCATTATTTTTATCGCACACCGTTTCCACAATTTTACCTTTTTAATTCTGTTCTCAAATATTTTGAAATTAACATTGAACACTAGTCCGGGGTCCCTCTGGGGTCAGTAGGGTCCCTTAGGGCCGTATTCGCCGACATGGTTCAAAATATAGTCACAATTTTTTTATAAAAGATCAAAATAGGTTGGTTAAAAACCTGAATTTAACCAATCCGTGTGGATCTCTTATCAAAAAATTGTGACTATAGTTTAAACCATGCCAGTGAATACCGCCGTTAAGGACTCAGTTGTTTCGCTCCCCTGAGCATATTGAATAAAGTTTTCACTAACTTGAATGTTCAGAAATAAATGGAGACCAATTGCATGTCGCGCGGGAATTTTCACGATAACAAACGTACGAATATGATTGCTTGGACAAAATTTTAAATTTGTGTATATCCGCAAAATATGATGCATGTATATATCAAAATTGTCAATGTAATAAATACCTTTGTCCCTACACACAAAATACACTATGTTGACCCATTGTGTCAAATATTTGAAATTGGTACAAAACACAAAATGCCAAAATTGGAAAAAAATTAACGTTAAAAGCCAGTTGAGCTGGCACTGGTCACGGGCACTAGTTTGTTATATGTTTATTTGAATTACTAACTACCCTTTTAAATTCCCAATTGGAAGAGTTAATTAATAGAGGTTGGCCGTGAAGGGAGGGGAAGGGCTCTTTAGTAATTCACCCAGGTTCGTTATCTACACTGCTGGCCACCGTAAATGCACAGAATGAAGGAAGCACAGAATGAAATGCCTGAAGGAAGCATGCAAATAATATGAAATTTACAACATGCATTAGCGGAGGTGAGATATGCAAATGATTAGAATTTCAGTGCAGACGCACATCACGCGCGCCTGTGGCGCCACTTCAAAGCGCTATTTAAGGCTTGGAGATTTCGACGATTTGAAGTACGGCAATTGTATTTTTCTTGTGGTTTTTTCAAAAAAACGATCAACTCTAAGATTTAATAATAATTACTTCATCAAAAATTCTGAAATTTTGCAGAAATTTTTATTCAGCATGCGTTAGTAAAATGAAGCTCCAACTTATACATCTTGCTATTCGTTAATATTTTATGAATCTTTAAAGTTTGAAAAACTAAATTTCAAAAATTTCTCACATGTTGAATAAATATTTCAGCGAAATTTCGGTTTTTGGTGCAGTAATTATTATTTATATCTTACGAATGAGCTCAAAAACTGCAATCTCAGAAAATCGCGTTCAAAATGTTCTATCTTGTATACATTATACTACTATTCATAACTTCTCTCTTTTATTTTGAAATAACTGAATAAAAAAATTGATGCGAATTTTCTTAAATTTCATTTGCAATTTTTCTTAAATCATTTTTGAAAAATCGATTTCAGGGATTACGACAACACCTTACGTTAACTCTCAAGTTTTCATCTTGTATATTATGTGAACAAAAAACGTGTCGACGTAAATAATAGACATCAACCTCGACTCGCACGACAAGAAAATATACCTTTCTTCCAAAAGATGCCACTAAATGCAATCTGAATTAAATGAATGCAACTCCGGGGTTTTGTTTTATCATGCATAAATCTTTATAATACGAACGACAAAGTCTTTCAGGTATTTCTGAAGTAGGAATTTCGTTTTTGACAAGGAATTAATTTAATCGGAGCACGTTGACGAAACAAACCATAAGTACAAGCCATTTTTAATTTATCATTCGTTTACAATTAAAAGATGAAAACCAATGACATTACACTGGATTAAAATATGAGTAGAGGCTCTCGATAACGGGCACCCAGTGGCTCGAATATTTTATCCACTAACGAAGAATGCCCCCCCCCCCTCCCGTCAACATTCCATCGTTCAATCCCATAAAAACTTATTGAAGAACAGCATTTCTTTTTCCAAAAACGGATGTAGATTTGCGCTGTTAGTATGTTTCATTGAAAAACTACATCAACACAGCAATTTAATTAGTTAGAGAAGATTTTTATAGCTAAAATGTTCAATTAAGGGTCAAACATGCAGTTATTGTGCTTTGATTTTAATGTTATCTATACACAAATAAAATCTTGCTCAACTAAGTTGAATAGTTGTTACTTTGAGTTTTATTTCTGATTTCTTCAATTTGGTGTGGTTTTATAAATCTTTCAACACGTAAAATTTCAGCAGCTCTCAAAAAATGACACCTACAAGAAATAAACTCTATCTTGGTAGTAAAATTATTGTACGTATATAGCTGTATTTCGTACGTACTGAAATGACACTAAAAAAATTTACTTTCTAACACACCAAAAACATTAAGAAAAGAAATTTTTATAATCGGTTTTTTTTGTTTTACGATGTATTTGCATGTATATTCAAATGCACACGCAACAGTGAGAGCTAGTGGATGGTAAAATGCATCAAGTCCCGGTGTCGTAGTTTAAAAACGTGTACCCTAACGGGGAGTGTCCCTTACGGAAGTTTCCAAAATCAAATTGAGACACTTGTTTTATTCTTACGTGAATAAAATCTAATTTTAAAAAACAACCATGTTATAACATGTATACAGAGTGTTTTGTTAATGGGGGGACCAACAAACTCAGAGAGTTGTTAGTAGGCGTCAAGTGGTACAAAAATTACAATGGAACATGGTGTCGCACACCACGTTGAGAGGGTGAAAATCACCAAAAAACGCATGCAGACTCTGAGTTCAATGGAGCCTGAATGGAGCAACGTACCTTGTTTTTCTGCAACACGTCCTCCCTGAATTGGTGCAAAGTGTGCCGGCCGCAGTGCAGCACCATCATGCTGCTGCACATTTTTCCCATGAGGTCCGTAATCACCTCGATGTTATATACTCAAGGAGGTGGATTGGACATCGTTGCTTGGCCTCCGTGTTCGCCGGATCTCAATTGCGTTTTTGGCAATTTTCACCCTCTCAACGTGGTTTGCGAGGGTGAAACCATTTTATATGGAAACTTTTGTTCCTCTTGATGTCTACAAACAACCCTCTGAGTATGTAGGTCCATTAACAAAACACCCTGTACATTTACTGTAACAACTCTACATGATTAATTTCCTTTTATTGGCATTTGAAATACAAGGCAACAACAGGCAAAATGCCCAAATGCCACGTTGATGAAAATTTCGTCTATGCTCTTTGATAATATTTCTAGCCTACAAAATTGTCTTCTTTCATAAAACAGACGTAATCTTAATAGAGAATGATCGCGTCATTGTCTTTATAATTTGCAAGATATAATCATGGTGCACATGTAAGACTGATGTGAAAGGCATTAAAAATGATTGAATTTCATTTTCCTCAATTTAATTCGATGTGCCGAGAAAACAAGCTTGTCGCTAGAACTCGCGATAACATTATACGGCTTTGGCAGGAACTGTATCATAAAAGCGGGCGATTCCGTCGGGAGTTAATCTTTATTAGCATTTCAAGGACGTTTTTGGAAGAAAGTCGTACTATTATAATGATTATAGCTCCGGGCATTTACAGCGTGACAAGATTTAAAGTATCACGTTTCCGTTTTAAACCAGGCGTAATGAGCATGTAGAATTCACAATTTCTGGTAGATTCGAAACAAAATGTTGATGGACGCCAATAAGATAATCCGTTCCGTCAATTATTTTTATGCGGAACTCAATTAGTGTCGCATGTCGTATAATTTTCGATGAGGAGACTTGTAATGGGATTTAAAGATCGGGTAAAGGTTTAGAGGTCTTTTCTTCTGTTATCATAAGGTTGATTTAGTTTGAATCCTTGACCTTTGTCATGTTTTTAAGTTGCGCTTTTAATATGCCTCAATAAATAAATTTATAGACGCACAGATTTTCACATGGCATCATTCTAACAAGTAGTTTGTTGCGACCCTGATGGCAAACATTGAGATACAGAGAGAGATATTTTTCTCTTTATGTAATTACTTTATAGAAGTTTGTATATTATTATGGCAATAAAACACGTCAGAAAATACGCACGAGAGGTTAGCTGTTCAGTCTTGATCGTATTCTAGAGGCCAGTATTTTGGCATTTAAATTTTAGTTTTGATTATTTTTACGCTTTAAAGACTAACCCTACTATAGTTAATGGTATCTTTACCATTTACGGCGTGCCGTTATCAATGATCTACTTTCCAGTATGAAAACTGATCAATCAATCTCGTCAAAGACGGAGAATTCAAAACGTACTGAAGTGCAATGCACAGGAAATAAATGAAAAATTCCATATGGAATATCGAAATAAATTATTTATATAAAAATTAAAATTTCCCATTGTAAGTGGCTTTTTAGGTGAACGTTACGTAATCAACTGATAGCTACAAAACGTGTGCGCGTATTGTAAAATAAAACATGTTTCTGTGAATAATTTGTCACACACAAACTAATATTATATTTAATGAAAACCCATTGGGTGTGTAAATTTTACTCACTCATTCGGCATAACTGTAATTTACAGTAAATTTTGGGGTTAAGCTGTAAAGAAATACGAAAGTTAAGTACCTAAGTTAATAAAAACAAAAAAAATACTTTTACAGTAAATTTCAATTTGTTACGAATAGTCAAAATCATCGGAGGTTTCTAACACAAATCCATAGAAATATTCAAGTTTTTTCAAGTCAGTGTATGCATTCTGAGGTAATCTTGTATCGATACTTGTATCAGTAATTTGTCGGTGGCATCGAAGTAAACTCCGCTACCACACTTAGGAAGTGCCAGTAAACGGCTGCGAAAGGTAAGAAATTGTGGATAGAGTAAGTGTGTGCTTGAGAAGAAAAAAGAGGGAAGAGGATAGACAAATAATTGCCAAAATCGGTAAAATAAGACTATATTAAGTTTTGTAAGCTCTTAGCATATACTCAGCATGGCCATTGCAATATTAGGACATAACAACACCAATGTTCAATACACCTGACGAAAGTAACCGCTCCGTTTCGAAGGAGGCTTTCTAGATATTATTAGAGGAAAACAAAAAACCCTATTTTTTTCTATTGTCAGATTAAACTGAACAGCACTTATAGATTTTATTGGAATCTTTAGTTTTTGTGTATTTCTACCATAATGATTGATTCAACTTGATTTAGTCAAGTGAATCATTTCATCTTTATATCACGTAATCCCTTCTAAAGAATTGGAAAGTTTGAGTGAGTAGCTCGTTGGTGACATTGAAATATATACATGGCCCCAAAATCAAACAAAATATTTCGTATACACTTGTTTATAAAACGGAGTTTTGTTCACAACATTTATAGATACTATATAGCAGTGATTCTCAACCTTGGCAAGCCCACGGGCCGGTTTTATTCATTTTTGTGAGTGGAAGGCTCAGTCAAACACAAGACCAACGGAAAATGAATGAGGAAAAATGAAACGGCTGATCATTCGCGGCACGGTATGAATGATGTCAGTGCCCGGTAACGGGCCGCGGCCCTGCAGTTGAGAAACACTGCTATATAGGCATATGAGAACCAAAATAAAATAACATAATTCGTATGCACTTTCTAGAGGTTCAACAAAACTTATTCACGTGACATTTATACATGAGATTTGCGACATATGGTAACTTTTATGGATAATTTGACTGGAAGACATACAATTTTTCCATTTACAAATCATACCACGTATCTATTCTATATACACACTGCATTTGCAGACCATTTTCCACGAAATAGCGATATTAATCTTGGTATGTGAGTTTATTCCTAATGGATAATTTGCCACGAATGTAAAAATAAATGCTGTATCAGTAAATACGGCTCCATAGTCTGTTGCCGCAATTTGCGTCAAAACTTTAATTGTTAAAAATAGCTATAAAACTTCGTAAATGCTCCACCAGAGCACGCTTAAATTGATCTCATTATGGAGCACATTTCGAATTTAGTGCATGTGATAATATTTTGTTTCATCGCGACACCTCAATGCGTTCGCAAATTATGGGCACTTGAACATTTAATGTATTATGATATGTGCGCAGCCTCTCACAATCATTTTTACCCCGAGTCATTTTGGGATGCCTGGGAGCAAGAAAAGGTAAATATTGAAGAGAAATGTAGAACAGGCGAAATTCTTTTATAAACCTGAATAACTCTTGAAGTATTGCAGCCACGGGAGTGATGTAATGATATAGCAATATTAAATAGTATGCGCTACGTGTTGG